>NW_027043818.1:0-262500 GCF_036013475.1 Columba livia | reverse complement strand
TAGAAAAAGGAAGGAAAAAAAGAAAGAAAGAAAGAAATAAAGAAAGAAAGAAAGAAACTTAAAAAAAAGAAAGAAAGAAAAATAGAAAGAAAGAAAGAAGAAAGAAAGAAATAAGAAAGAAAGAAATAAACACGAAAGAAAAAAAAAGGAAAAGAATCTAGGAAAGAAAGAAAGAGAGAAAGAAAGAAAGACAGAAAGAAAGAAAGAAAGAAAGAAAGAATGAAAGAAAGAAGGAAGGAAAGAAAGTAGGAAAGAAAGAAAGAAAGTAGGAAAGAAAAATGTACAAAAGAAAAAAAGAAGGAAAGAAGGAAAAAAGAACGAAAAAAAGAAATAAAAAAGAAAGAAAAGAGAAAGAAAGAAGAAAGAAAGACAAAAGAAAGAATGATAGTCGAAAGAAATAAAAAAGAAAGAAAGAAAAAAGAAAAGAGAAGGAAAGAAAAAAGAAAGAAAGAAAGAAAGAAAGTAAGAAAGAATCTAAAAAAAAAATAAGGAAATAAGAAAGAAAAAAAAAACTAAAGGCGATAGAAAGAAAAAAGAAAGAAAGAAAAAAGAAAGATAGAAAGAAAAAAAGAAAGAATGAGGAAAAGAAAGAAAGAAAGTAGGAAAGAAAGAAAGAGCGAAAAAAGAAAGAAGAAAGAAAGAAAAAAGAAAAATAATGTAAGAAAGAAATATAGAAAAAAGAAACAAAGAAAAAAGAAAGAATGAAAGAAAGACAGAAAAAAAGAAAAAAGGAAAAAAGAAAGAAAGAAAAAAAATAGGAAGAGAGAATAAGAAAGAAAGAAAGAAAGAAAGAAGGAAAGAAATAAAAAACAAAGAAAGAAATAAAGAAAACAGAGGGAATGAAAAAGAAAGAAAGACGAAAGAAAGAAAGAAAGAAAGAAAGAAAAAAGAAAGAAAAAGGAAAGAAAGAAAGAAGAAAGAAAAAATACAGAAAGAAATAAATTAAAAAAAGAAACAAAGAAAGAAAAAAGAAAGAAAGAAAGATAGAAAAAAGAAAGAAATAAAGAAGAAAGAAAGAGAGAAAGTAGGAAAGAAAGAAAGAAAGAAAGAAAGTAAGAAAGTAAGAAAGAAGAAATAAGGAAAAAAGAAAGAAAGAAAGAAATTTTAAAAAGAAAGTTAGAAAAAGAGAAAGAAAGAAAGAAAGAATACAGAAAAAGAAATAGGAAAGAAAGAAAAAAGAAATAAAGAAAGAAGAAAGAAATTAAGAAAGAAAAAAAGAAAGAAACTAAAAAGAAAGAAAAAAAAGAAAGAAAAAAAGAAGTAAGAAAGAAAAAGAAATGAAGATATTAAGAAAGAAAGAAGAAAGAGAGAAAAGAAAGGAAAAAGAAATAAAGAAAGAAATAAAATAGAAAAGAAAGAAAGAAATTAAAAAAGAAAGAATGAAAGAAAGTAGGACAGAAAGAAAGAAAGACGAAAGAAAGAAAAAAGAAACAAAGAAAGAAAGAAAGAAAAGAAAGAAAGAAAGAAGAAAGAAAGAAAAAAGAAAGAAAGAAAGAAATTAAAAAAAAGAAAGAAGAAAGAAAAAAAAGAAAGAAAAAAGAAAGAAAGAGAAAGTAGTAAAGAAAGAAAGTAGGAAAGAAAGAAAGAAAGAAAAATAAATAAAGAAAGAAGGAATAAAGAACGAAAAAGGAAAGAAAAAGGAAAGAAAAAAGAAAGTTAAAAGAAAGAAAGAAAGAAGAGAGAAAGAAAAAAGAAAAAAGACGAAAGAAAGAGAAAAAAAGGAATAGAAAAAAGAAAGAAAGAAAGAAAGAAAGAAAGAAAGAAAGAAAGAAGAAGAAAAGGAAAAAGGAAAAAAGAGAAAAGAAAGAAAGAAAGAAAGAAAGAAAGAAAGAAAGAAAGAAAGAAAGAAAGAAAGAAAAAAGAAAGAAGAAAAAAAAGAAAAAAAAGAAAGAAAAAAGAAAGAAAGAAAGAAAGAAAGAAAGAAAAGAAAGAAAGAAAGAAAGAAAGAAAGAAGAAGCAAAGAAAGGAAGAAAGAAAGAAGGAAAGAAAGAAAGGAAGAAAGAAATAAAGTAAGAAAAAAGGAATGTAGGAAAGAATGAAAGAAAGAAAGTAAGAAAGAAGGAAAGTAGGGATGAAAGAAAGTAGGAAAGAAAGAATGAAAGAAAGAAAGAAAGAAAGAAAGAAAGAAAGAAAGAAAGAAAAAAGAAAGGAAAACGAAAGAGAGAAAGATATTCAATAAGAAATAAAGAAAGTAAGAAAAAAAGAAAGAAATAAGTAAGAAAGAAAGAAAGAAAAAAGAAATTAAGAAAGAAAGAAAAAAACAAAGAAAAATAAAGAAAAAGAAAGAAAGAAAGTAAAAAGAAAGAAAGAAATTTAGAAAGTAGGAAGGAAAGCAAGAAGGAAAGAAAGAAGGAAAGAAAGAAAGAAGAGAAAGCAGGAAAGAAAGAAAAAAATTAAAAAAGAAAGAGAGAAAGAAAATAGAAAGAAAGAAAGAAAGAAAGAAAAAGAAAAAAGAAAGGAAGAAAGAAATTAAAAAAGGAAAGAAAGAAAGAAAGAAAGAGGAAAGTAGGAAAGAAAGAAAGTAGGAAAGAAAGAAAGAAAAAAGAGAGAAAGGAAGAAAAAAAAGAGAGAAGAAAGAATGAAAGAAGAAAAAGAAAGAAAAAATAAAAAAGAAAGAAAAAAGAAATAAAGAAATAAAGAAAGATAGTAGGAAAGAAAGAAAGAAAAAAGTAAGAAAAAAGAAAGAAAGAAAGAAGAAAGATAGAAAAAAGAATGACAGAAGGAAAGATGAAAGAAAGAAAGAAATTAAAAAAGGGAAGAAAAAGAAAGAAAGAAAGAAAGAAAAAAGAGATAAAGAAAGAAAGAGAGAAAGTAGGAAAGAAAGAAAGAAAGAAAGAAGGAAAGAAAGAAAGTAAGAAAGTAAGAAAGAAGAAATAAGGAAAAAAGAAAGAAAGAAAGAAATTTTAAAAAGAAAGTTAGAAAAAGAGAAAGAAAGAAAGAAAGAATAAAGAAAAAGAAATAGGAAAGAAAGAAAAAAGAAATAAAGAAAGAAGAAAGAAATTAAGAAAGAAAAAAAGAAAGAAACTAAAAAGAAAGAAAAAAAAGAAAGAAAAAAAAGAAGTAAGAAAGAAAAAGAAATGAAGATATTAAGAAAGAAAGAAGAAAGAGAGAAAAGAAAGGAAAAAGAAATAAAGAAAGAAATAAAAAAAATGGAAAAGAAAGAAAGAAATTAAAAAAGAAAGAATGAAAGAAAGTAGGAAAGAAAGAGAGAAAGACGAAAGAAAGAAAAAAGAAACAAAGAAAGAAAGAAAGAAAAGAAAGAAAGAAAGAAGAAAGAAAGAAAAAAGAAAGAAAGAAAGAAATTAAAAAAAAGAAAGAAGAAAGAAAAAAAAGAAAGAAAAAAGGAAGAAAGAGAAAGTAGTAAAGAAAGAAAGTAGGAAAGAAAGAAAGAAAGAAAAATAAATAAAGAAAGAAGGAATAAAGAACGAAAAAGGAAAGAAAAAAGAAAGAAAAAAGAAAGTTAAAAGAAAGAAAGAAAGAAGAGAGAAAGAAAAAAGAAAAAAGACGAAAGAAAGAGAAAAAAAGGAATAGAAAAAAGAAAGAAAGAAAGAAAGAAAGAAAGAAAGAAAGAAAGAAAGAAAGAAAGAAGAAGAAAAGGAAAACGGAAAAAAGAGAAAAGAAAGAAAGAAAGAAAGAAAGAAAGAAAGAAAGAAAGAAAGAAAGAGAGAAAGAAAAAAGAAAGAAGAAAAAAAAAGAAAAAAAAAGAAAGAAAAAAGAAAGAAAGAAAGAAAGAAAGAAAGAAAGAAAGAAAGAAAGAAGAAGCAAAGAAAGGAAGAAAGAAAGAAGGAAAGAAAGAAAGGAAGAAAGAAATAAAGTAAGAAAACAGGAATGTAGGAAAGAATGAAAGAAAGAAAGTAAGAAAGAAGGAAAGTAGGGATGAAAGAAAGTAGGAAAGAAAGAATGAAAGAAAGAAAGAGAAAGAAAGAAAGATAGAAAGAAAAAAGAAAGGAAAACGAAAGAGAGAAAGATATTCAATAAGAAATAAAGAAAGTAAGAAAAAAAGAAAGAAGTAAGAAAGAAAGAAAGAGAAAAGAAATTAAGAAAGAAAGAAAAAAACAAAGAAAAAATAAAGAAAAAGAAAGAAAGAAAGTAAAAAGAAAGAAAGAAATTAAGAAAGTAGGAAGGAAAGCAAGAAGGAAAGAAAGAAGGAAAGAAAGAAAGAAGAGAAAGCAGGAAAGAAAGAAAAAAATTAAAAAAGAAAGAGAGAAAGAAAAAAGAAAGAAAGAAATTAAAAAAGGGAAGAAAAAGAAAGAAAGAAAGAAAGAAAGAAAAAAGAGATAAAGAAAGAAAGAGAGAAAGTAGGAAAGAAAGAAAGAAAGAAGGAAAGAAAGAAAGAAAGAAAGAAAGCAGGAAAGAAAAAAGGAAAGAAAGAAAGAAAGAAACAAAGAAAGAAAGAAAGAAAGAAAGAAAGAAAGAAAGTAGGAAAGAAAGAAAGAAAGAAAGAAAGAACGGAGAAAGTAGGAAAGAAAGAAAGAAAGAGAGAAAGTAAGAGTAAAGAAAGAAAGAAAGAAAGAAATCGTACGAAAGAAAGAAAGAAAGTAGGAAAGAAGAAAAAGAAAGTATGAAATAAAGAAAGTAGGAAAGAAAGAAAAAAGAAACAAAGACAGAAAGAAATTTAAAAAAAAGAAAGAAAGATAGGAAAAAAGAAAGAAAGAAGAAAGAAAGAAAGAAAGAAAGAAAGAAAGAAAGAAAGGAAAAAACAAAGAAAGAAAGAAAGAGAAAGTAGGAAAGAAAGAAAGAAGAAAGAATAAAGAAAGAAAAAAGAAAGAAAAAAGAAGAAAGACAGAAAAAAGAAAGAAAGAAAGAAAAAGAAACTAAAAAAAAAAAGAAAGATAGAAAAAAGAAAGAAAGAAAGAAAGAAGAAATAAATAAATAAAGAAAGAAAGAAAAAAAGAATGAAAGAAAAAAGAAAAAAGAAAAAAGCAAGAAAGAAAGAAGAAAGGAAGAAAGAAAGAAAGAAGAAACAAAGGAAGAAAGAAAGAAGGAAAGAAAGAAAGAAAGAAAGAAAGAAAGAAAGAAAGAAAAAGAAATAACGTAAGAAAAAAGGAATGTAGGAAAGAATGAAAGAAAGAAAGTAAGAAAGAAGGAAAGTAGAGAAGAAAGAAAGTAGGAAAGAAAGAAAGAAAGAAAGAAAATAGAAAGAAAAAAGAAAGGAAAATGAAAGAAAGAAAGATATTAAATAAGAAAGAAAGAAAGTAAGAAAAAAAAAGAAATAAGAAAGAAAGAAAGAAAAAAGAAATTAAGAAAGAAAGAACGAAAAAAACAAAGAGAAAATAAAAAGGAAGAAAGAAAGAAGTTAAGAAAGTAGGAAAGAAAGCAAGAAGGAAAGAAAGGAAAGAAAGAAAGAAGAGAAAGCAGGAAAGAAAGAAAGAAATTAAAAAAGAAAGAGAGAAAGAAAAAAGAAAGAAAGGAAAAAGAAAGAAATAAAAAAGAGAGACAGAAAGAAATTAAAAAAGAAAGAAAGAAAGAAAGAAAAAGAAAAAAGAAAGAAAGAAAGAAATTAAAAAAAGAAAGAAAGAAAGAAAAAAGAAAGTAGGAAATAAAGAAAGTAGGAAAGAAAGAAAGAAAAAAGAAAGAAAGGAAGAAAAGAGATAGAAGAAAGAAAGAATGAAAGAAGAAAAAAGAAAAAAAATAAAAAAGAAAGAAAAAAGAAATAAAGAAAGAAAGAAATAAAGAAAGATAGTAGGAAAGAAAGAAAGAAAAAAGTAAGAAAAAAGAAAGAAAGAAAGAAGAAAGATAGAAAAAAGAATGAAAGAAGGAAAGATGAAAGAAAGAAAGAAATTAAAAAAGGGAAGAAAAGGAAAGAAAGAAAGAAAGAAAAAAGAGATAAAGAAAGAAAGAGAGAAAGTAGGAAAGAAAGAAAGAAAGAAAGAAAGTAGGAAAGAAAGAAAGAAAGAAAAGAAAGAAAGAAAGAAAGAAAGAAAGTAGGAAAGAAAGAAAGAAAGAAGAAAGAAAGAATGAAATAGAGAAAGTAGGAAAGAAAGAAAGAAAGAGAGAAAGTAAGAGAGAAAGTAGGAAAGAAAGAAAGAAAAAAGAAAAAAAGAAAAAAGAATGAAAAAAAGAAAGAAAGAAAGAAAGAAAATTACCAAGAAAAAAGAAAGGAAAAAGAAAGAAAAAAGAAAAAAAAAAGAAAGGAAAAAGAAAGAAAGAAGGAAATTAAAAAAGAAAGTAAGTAAGAAAGTAAGAAATAAAGATAAGAATTAAAGAAAGAAAGAAAAGGAAAAAAAAGAACAAAAAAATAAGAAAAAACAAAGACAAAAGAAATAAAGAAAGGAATTAAAAAAGAAAGAAAGAAAGTAAGAAAGAAAGAAAGAAGAAAGAAAGAAAATAGAAAGAAAGTAGGAAAAAAAGAAAGTCGGTAAGAAAGAAAGAAAGAAACAAAAAAAGAAAGAAAGAAAGAAAAAAGAAACAAAGAAAGAAAGAAAAAAGAAAGAAAGAAAGAAAGAAGGAAAGAAATTAAATAGAAAGTAAGAAAGAAAGAAAGAAAAAAGGAAGAAAGAAAAACGAAAGAAAGAAAGAAAGAAAAAAGAAAGAAAGAAAGAAAGAAAGAAAGAAAGAAAGAAAGAAAGAAAGAAAGAAAGAAAGAAAAAAGAAAGAAAGAAGGAAAGAAAGAAAGAAAGAATAAAGAAAGAAAAGGAAAGAAGAAAGAAAGAAAAAAAGAACGAAAGAAAGAAAGAAAAAAAAAAGAAAACATAGTTAAGAAAGAAAAAAGAAAAAAAATATAAGGAAGAAAGAAAAAAGAAAGAAAGAAAGAAAGAAGAAAGAAAGGAAAAACAAAGAAAGAAAGGAATTAAAAAAAGAAAGAAAGAAAGAAAAAAGAAAGAAAGAAAAAAGAAAGAAAGAAATAAAAAAGAAAGAAAAAGGAAAGAAAGAATGAAAGAAAGTAGTAAAGAAATAAAGAAGGAAAGAAAGCAGGAAAGAAAGAAAAAAGGAAAAAAGAAAGAAAAAACAAAAAAAGAAAGAGAAAAGAAAGAAAGAAAGAAGGAAACAAAGAGAGAAAGTAGGAAAGAAAGGAAGAAAGAAAGAAAGAAAGTAGGAAAGAAAGAGAGTTGGAAATAAAGAAAGAGAGAAAGTAATAAAGAAAGAAAGAAATAAAGTAGAAAAGAAAGAAATTAAAAAAGAAAGAAAGAAAAAATAAAGAAATTAAAAAAAGAAAGAAAGAAAGAAAGATAGGAAAAAGAAAGAAAGTAAGAAGAAAGAAAGAAATAAGAAAGGAAGAAGGATGAAAGAAAGCAGGAAGAAAGAAAGAAATTAAAAAAAAAGAAAGAAAGAAAGAGAAAGAAATAAAGAAAAAAAAGGAAGAAAGAAAGAAAGAAAAAAGTAGGAAAGAAAGAAAGAAAAAAGACAGGAAGAAAGAAAGAACAAAGAAAAAGAAAGAAAGAAAGTAGTAAAGGAAGAAAGAAAGTAGGAAAGACAGAAAGAAAGAAAGATAAAAAGAAAGAAAGAATGAAGGAAAAAAGAAAGAAAAAATAAAAAAGAAAGAGAAAAAAGTAAAAAAGAAATAGAAAGAAAGAGAGAAAGTAGGAAAGAAAGCAAGCAAGAAAGAAAGAAAGTAGGAAAGAAAAATGTTGGAAAGAAAGAAAGAGAGAAAGTAGGAAAGAAAGAAAGAAAGAAAGAAGAAAGACTGAAAAAGAAAGAAAGAAAGAAAAAAGAAGGAAAGAAAGAAAAAACAAAGAAAGAAAGAAAGAAAGAAAGATAGGAAAAAGAAAGAAAGAAAGAAGAAATAAAGAAAAAAGAAAGGAAGAAAGACGAGAGAAAGAAGGAAGAAAGAAAGAAAAATGAAAGAAAGAAAAAAAAAGAAAGAAAGAAAAAAGAAAGAAAAAAGGAAAGAAAAAAGAAAGAAAAAAGAAAGAAACAAAGAAAGGAAGAAGGAAAGAAAGGAAGAAAGAAATAAAGTAATAAAGAAAGAAATTAGGAAAGAGAGAAAGAAAGAAAGTAAGAAAGGAAGTGGGAAAGAAAGAATGAAAGAAAGAACAAAAGAAAAACTAAAGAAAGAAAGAAAACAAAAAAGTAAGAAAGAAAGTAGGAAACAAAGAAAGAAAGAAAAAAGAAAGAAAAAAGAAAGAAAGATAGAAAGTAAGAAAAAGAAAGAAAAATTAAAGAAAGAAATTAAAAAGTAAGAAAGTAAGACCAAAGAGTGAAAAAACAAGGAAAGAAAAAAGAATGAAAGAAAAATTAAAGAAGTAAAAAGTAAGAAAGAAGAAAGATAGAAAAAAGACAGAAAGAATAAAGAAAGAAAGAAAGAAAGAAAAAGACAAAAAAGAAAGAAAAAAGAAATAATGAAAGAAAGAACAAAGAAAGAAAGAAAGAAAATAGAAAGTAGGAAAGAGAGAAAGAAAGGAAGAGAGAATGTAGTAAAGAAATAAAGAAAGGAGGAAAGAATGAAGGAAAGAAAGAATGAAAGAAAGAAAGTAGGAAAGAAAGAAAGAAAGAAAGAAAGTAGGAAAGTAAGAAAGTAAAAAAGAAAGAAAGAAAGAAAGAAAGAAAGAAAGAAAGGAAAAAAAGAAAGAAAAATAAAGGAAAGAAAGTAAGAAAGAAAGAAATAAAGAAAGAAAGCAGGGAAGAAATAAAGTAAGAAAGAAAGAAAAAAGAAAGAAAAGGAAAGAAAAAAATAAAGAAAGAAAGAAAGTAAGAAAAAAAAGAAAAAAGAAAGTAGGAAAGAAAGAAAGAAATAAAGAAGGAGAGAAGGAAAGAAAGAAAGGAAGAAAGAAATAAAGTAAGAAAGAAGAAAGTAGGAAAGAAAAAAAACGTAGGAAAGATCGAAAGAAAGAAAGAAGAAAGAAAAAGATAGAAAGAAAAAAAAGAAAGAGAAAAGAAAGTAAGAAAGAAAGAAATTAAAAAAAGAAAGAAAGATAGAAAAAAGAAAGAAATAAAGAAAGAAAGAAAAAAGAAGGAAATAAAGAAAGAAAGAAAAAAGAAAGAAAGTAGGAAAGAAAGAAAAGAGAAAGAAAGAAAGAAAGAAATTTAAAAAAATAAATATAGAAAAAAGAAGGAAAGTAAAAAGAAAGAAATAAAAAAAAGATAGAAAGAAAGAAAAAAGAAAGTAGGAAAGAAAGAAAGAAAGATAGAAGGAAAGAAAAAAGAAAAAAAAGAAATTAAAAGAAAGAAAGAAAATTAGAAAGAAAAAAAAAAGAAAGACGAAAGAAAGAAAAAGCAAAGAAAGAAAAAAGAAAGAAAGAAAGAAAAAGCAAAGAAAGAAAAAAGAAAGAAAGAAAGACGAAAGGTAGAAAATAGAAAGAAAGAAAAAAGAAAGAAAGAAAGAAAAAAGAAAGAAAGAAAGAAAAAGAAAAAAGAAAGAAATAAAAAAAGAAAGAGAAAAGAAAGAAAGAAGAAAGAAAAAGGAATGAAAGAAAGACATAAAGAAGAAAGAAAGCAAAAAGAAAGAAAGAAAGAAAGAAAAAATAAAGAAAAAAGAAAGAATGAGAGATAGAAAGAAAGAAAGAATGAAAGAAAGAAAAAAAGAAGAAAGAAAAAATAAAGAAAGGAAAAAGAAATAAAGAAAGAAAGAAAGAAAGAATGAATGAAAGAAAGAAAGAAAAAAGAAAGAAAGAAAGAAAAAGAAAGAAAGAAAGAAAGAAAACAAGAAAGAGAAAAGAAAGAAAAACGAGAGAAAAAAGAAAGAATAAAAAGATAGAAAGAAAGTAGGAAAGAAAGAAAGTAGGAAAGAAAGAAAGAAAGAAAGAAGGAAAGAAAGAAAGAAAGAAAGAAAGAAAGTATGAAAGAAAGAAAGAAATAAAGAAAAAGGAAAGAAAGAAAGAAAAAAGTAAGAAAGAAAGGGAGAAAGAAAGAGAGAAAGTAGGAATGAAAGAATAAAGAAAGAGAGAAAGAAAGAAAGAAGAAAGAAGAAAGAAAGAAAGAAAGAAAGAAGAAAGAAATAAAAAAGAAAGAAAGAAAGAAATATATTAAAAAAGAAAGAAAGAATGAAATTAAGAAAGAAAGAAAGAAGGGAGAAAGAAAGAAAAAAGAAAGAACGAAAGAAAGAAAGACATTTAAAAAAAAGAAAGAGAAAAAAGAAAGAAAGAAGAAAGAACGAAAGAAATTAAAAAAGAAAGAAAGAAAGAAAGAAAGAAAGATAGAAAGACAGAAAAAGAAAAAGAAAGAAAGAAAGAATAAAGAAAGAAAGAGAGAAAGAAAGAAAGGAAGAAAGAAAAAAGAAAAAAGAAAGAAAGAAAAAAGAAAGAAATATAGAAATAAAGAAAGAAAGAAGAAAGAAAGAAAGAAAAGTAGGAAAGAGAGAAAGAAAGAAAAAATAAAGAAAGTAGGAAAGAAAGAAAGAAAGAAAGAAAGAAAGAGAAAATGAAAGACAAAAAGAAAGAAAAAATAAAGAAAAAAGAAAGAAAGAAGAAAGATGGAAAGAAAGAAAGAGAAAAAAACAAAGAATAAAGTATAAAGAAAGAAAGAAATTAAAAATGAATGAAAGAAAGAAAGAAAGAAAAAAGAAAAAAGAAAAAAGAAAAAAAGAAAGAAAGAAAAAAATAAAAAGAATGAATGAAAGAAGGAAGGAAATAAGAAAGAAATAAGAAAGAAATAAAGACAGAAAAAAAAGAAAGAAAGAAGGAACGAAGAATGAAAGGAGAAAGAAACAAAGAAAGAAGGAATTAAAAAAGAAAAAAGAAGAAAGAGAAAGAAAGAAAGAAAGAAAGAAAGAAAAAAGAAGCAAAGAAAGAAAGAAAAAAGAAAGAAAGTAGCAAAGAAAGAAAGAACAAAGAAAGAAACAAAGAAAGAAAGACAGAAAGAAACAAGAATGAAAGAAAGAAAGAAAGAAGAAAGAAAGAAAGAAAGATAAAAGAAAGAAAGAAACAAAGAGAGAAAGAAAGAAAGAAAGAGAAAGCAGGAAAGAAAGAAAGAAAAAAGAAAGAAAGAAAGAAAGAAAAAATTAAGAAAGAAATTAAAGAAAGAAAGACGAAAGAGAGTAAAAAGAAAGAAAAAAGAAATTAAAAAAAAGAAAGAATTAAGAAAGAAAAAATAAATGAAGAAATAAGAGAGAAATATTAAAAATTAAAAAAGAAAGAGGGAAGGAAAGAGGAACGAAAGAAAAAAGAGAGAAAGAAAGACGAATGAAAGAAAAAAGAAAAAAAGAAAAAAGAAAGAAGGAAAATAAAAAAAAAGAAAGAAAGCAAAGATAAAGTAGGAAACAAAAACGTAGGAAAGAAAGAAAGAAAGTAGAAAGAAAGAAAGAAAGAAAATTAGAAAAAAGAAAGAAAGAAAGAATGTAGGAAAAAAAGAGTTAAAGAAAGAAAGAAAGAAGGAAAGAAAGAAAGATAAAAAGAAAGAGAGAAAGGAAGAAAGTAGTAGAGAAAGAAAATAGGAAAGAAAGAAAGAAAGTAGGAAAGAAAGAAAGAAAAAAAGAAAGAATAAGGAAAGCAAGAAAGAAAGAAAGAAGAAAGACAAAAATAAGAAAAAAAAGAAAGAAAGAAAGAAAGAAAGAAAAAACAAAGAAATAAAGAAAGAAGAAAGAAGGTAGGAAGGAAATAAAGAAAAAGAAAGAAAGTAGGAAAGGAAGAAAGAAAAAAGTATGAAAGAAAAAAAGAAAGAAAGAAAGAAGAAAGAAAGAAAAAAGAAAGAAAGTAGTGGGAAGGAAGAAAGAAAGAAATTTTAAAAAAAAAGGAAGAAGGAAAGAAATAAGAAAGAAAGAAGAAAGAAAGAAAAAAGAAAGAAAGACGAAAGAGAGAAAAAAGAAAGAGAGAAAAAAGAAAATAAAAAAAAGAAAGAACTAAGAAAGAAAAGATAAATGAAGAAAAAAGAGAGAAAGATAGAAAAAAACTAAAAAACTAACAGGGAAGGAAAGAGGAACAAAAGAAAATAGAAAGAAAGACGAATGAAAGAAAAAAGAAAAAAAAGAAAAAAGAGAGAAAGAAATTAAAAAAAAGAAAGAAAGCAAAAAGAAAGTTGGAAAAAAAGAAAGATAAAAAGAAAGAGAGAAAGTAGGAAAGAAAGAAAGAAAGTAGGAGAGAAAGAAAATAGGAAAGAAAGAAAGAAAGAAAGAAAGAAAGAAAGAAAGAAAGAAAGAAAAAAGAAAGAAAAACGTAAGAAAGAAAGAAAGTAGAAATGAAAGAAAGAAAGAAAGAAAGAGAGCAAGAAAGAAAAAAGAAAGAAAAAATAAGAAAAAAAAGAGAGAAAGATAGAAAGAAAGAAAGAAGAATGAAAGAAAAATAAATAAATAAATAAATAAATTTAAAAAAAAGAAAAGAAGAAAGAAAGACGAAATAAAGAAAAAAGAAAAATTAAAAGTTAAGAAAGAAAGAAAAAGGAAGGAAAGAAACAAAAAAGAAAAAGAAAGAAAGAGAGACGAAAGATAGAAAGAAAAAAGAAAAAAAGAAAAATATAGAGAGAAAGAAAAAAGAAAGAAAAAGAGACAGAGAAAAGATAGAAAGAAAGTCGAATGAAAATAAAAAGAAAGAAAGTAACGAAAAGAACGAAAGAAAGAAAAAAGAAAGAAAAAAAGAAAATGAGAGTAAGAAAGAATGAAAGAAAGAATAAAGAAAGAAAAAAGAAAGACAGAAAAAATAACGAAAAAAACAAGAAAGAAAGAAAAAAGAAATATTAAGAAAGATAGAAAGAAAGAAAGAAGAAAGAATGAAAAATACAGAAATAAATAAATAAATAAATAAATAATAAAAAAAGAAAGGAAGAAAGAAAGAGAAAAAAACAAAAAAGAAAGTAAGAAGAATTAAAATAAGAAAGGAAGAAGAAAGAAAGAAAGAAAAAAGAAAGAAAAAAGAGAGAAATCAGAACGAAAGAAAGTAAAAAGAGCGAAAGAAAGAAAGAAAAAAAAGAAAGAAAGAAGAAAGAAGGAAAGAAAGTAAGAAATTAAATTAAAGAAAGAAAAAAAAAGAAAGAAAAAAGCAAGAAAGAAAGAAAGGAAAAAGAAAGAAAGAAGGAAGAAAGGAAGAAAAAAGAAAGAAAGAAAAAAGAATGAAAGAGAAAAAGAAATTAAAAAGGAAAGAAAGAAGGAAAGAAAGAAAGAAAGAAAGAAAGAAAGAAAAAAGAAAGAAAAACAAAGAAAGAAAGAAAAAAGGAAAGAAAGAAGAAAGAAAGAAGAAAGAAAGTAGAAAGAAAGAAAAAAAAAGAAAGACAGAAAGGAAAAAGAAAGTAAGAAAGAAAGTAGGAAAGAAAGAAAGAAAGAAAGAAAGAAAGAAAGAAAGAAAGAAGGAACACAACGAAAAAAGATAGAAAATAGAAAGAAAGAAATGAAAAATGAAAGAAAGATATTAAGAAAGAAAGAAAGAAGAAAGAAAGAAATAAAAAAAGAAAAGAAAGAAAGAAAAAAAGAAAGAAATTACAAAAAAGAAAGAAAGAAAAAAAAAACAAAGAAAGAATGAACGAAAAAAGAAGTAAAAAAAAGAAAGAATGAAATTAAAGAAAAAGAGAGAAAGAAAGGAAAAAAAGAAAGAAATAAAGAAAGAAAAAAGAAAGAAAGAAATAAGAAATAAATAAGCAAGAAAAAAGAAAGAAAGAAGAAAGAAAGAAAGAAAGAAGAAAGACAGAAAGAAGAAAGAAATAAAGTAGAAAGAAAGAAAAAAGAAAGAAAGTAGGAAAGAAACAAAGTAAGTAAGTAAGAAAGTAGGAAAGAAAGAAAGAAGTAAATAAAGAAAGAAAGAAATTAAAAAAGAAAGAAGGAAGAAAGAAAGAAAAAGAAAGAATATGAAAGAAAGAAAAAGGAAAGAAAGAAAGGAAATTAATAAAGCAAGAAAAAAAGTAAATAGAAAGAATGAAAAAAGAAAGAAAGAAGAAAGAAAGAAAAAAGAAAGAAAGAAAGAAAGGAAGAAAGAAAGAAAGAAATTAAAAAAAGAAAGGAAGAAACATAGAAAAAAGAAAGAAAGAAAGAAAAAAGTAAGAAAAATGAAAAAAGAAAAGAATTTTAAAAAGAAAGAAGGAAAGAAAGAAAGAAAGAAAAAAGAAAGAAAGAAAGAAGGAAAAAAGATAGAAAGAAAGAAGGAAATTAATAAAGAAAGAAAGAAAATAAGAAAAAAGAAAGAAAGGAAGAAAAAAAGAAAAAAAGAAAGAAAAAAGAAAAAATAAAATTAAAAAAAGAGAGAGAGAAAGTAAAAAAGAAGGAAAAAAGAAAGAAGAAAAAGAAAGATAAAAACAAGAAAAAAGAAAGAAAAAGGAAAGAAAGAAAGAAAGGAAAAAAGGAAAAAGAAAGAAAAAAGGAAAGAAAATAAAGAAAAAAGAAAGAACGAAAGAAGGAAAGAAAGAAAGAAAGAAAAAAGAAAGAAAGAAGAAAATAGGAAAGAAAGAAAGAGAGAAAGAAGGAAAGAAAGAAAGAAAGAAAGAAAGAAAGAAAGAAAGAAAGAAAGAAAAAAAGAAAGAAAGAAAGTAAGAAAAAAACAAGGAATAAAGACAGAAAAAATAAAGAAAGAAATTAAAATGAAAGAAAGAAAGTAAGAAGAAATAAAAAAGAAAGAAAGAAAAAAGAAAGAAAGAAATAAGAAAGAAAGAAAAAAGAAAGAAAGAAATATTAATAAAGAAAGAAAAAATAAAGAAAGAAAGAAAGAAAGAGAGAAAGCAGGAAAGAAAGAAAGACAGAAAGTAGGAAAGAAAGAAAGACGAAAGAAAGAAAGAAAGAAAGAAAGAAAGAAAGAAAGAAAGAAAGAAAGAAAGAAAGAAAGAAGAAATAAAAAAAGGAAATAAAAATAAAGAAGAAAGAAAGAAAAAAGAAAGAAAGAAAGAAAGACAAAAAGAAAGTAAGAAAAAAAGAAAGAAAGAAAAAATGAAGAAAGAAAGAGAGAAAAAAGAAAAAGAAAGAAAAAAGAAAGAAAAAAGAAAGAAAGAAAGAAAGAAAGAAAGAAAGAAAGAAAGAAAGTAAGAAAGAAGAAAGAAATACAAAAGAAAGGAAGAAAGAAGGACAGAAAAAAGAAAGAAAGAAAAAAGAAAGAAAGAGAACGAAAGATAGAAAGATAGAAAAAAGAAAGATAGAAAGAAAGAAAGAATGAAAGAAAAAAGAAGGAAAAATAAAAAAGTTATAAAAAAGAAAGAAAGTAGGAAAGAAAGAAAGAGGGAAAGAAATTAAAAAAAAGAAAGAAAAAACAAGGAAAAGATTTTTTACTATCTTTTTCCTTTCTTTTTTCTTTCTTTCTTTCTTTCTTTTTTCTTTCTTTCTCTTTTTCTTACTTCCTTTTTCTGTCTTTCTTTCTTTTATATTTTTTTCTATCTTTCTTTCTTTCTTTCTTTCTTTCTTTCTTTCTTTCTTTCTTTCTTTTTTTCTCTATTTCCTCTTTATTTTTTCTTTCTACTTTCTACTTTCTCTACTTTCTTTCTTTCTTTCCTACTTTCTTTTTTTCTTTTTTTCTAACTATCTTTTTTCTTTCTTTCATCATTCTTATTTCTCTCTTTTTTCTTTCTTCTTTCTCTCTTTTTTTCTTTCTTTTTTCTTTCTTTCTTTTTTTTAATTTCTTTCATTTTTTCTTTCTGTTTTGTTTCTTTTTTCTTTTGTTTCTTTCTTTCTTCTTTCTTTCATTCCTTCTTTTTTAATTTCTTTCCTCTTTCTTTCTTTCTTCTTTCCTTCTTTTTTCTTTCTTTCTTTTTTCTTTCTTTTTTTTAACTTATTTTTTTCTTTCTTTATAAAGAATATAAAGAATATAAAGAAGAAAGAAAGAAAAAAGTAAGAAGAAAGAAAGAAAATAGAAAGAAAGAAAGAAAGAAATTAAAAAAAAGAAGGAAAGATTTAAAAAAAGAAAGAAAGAAGAAAGAACGAAAGAAATTTAAAAAGAAAGAAATAAAGAAGGAAAGATAGAAAAAAAGAAAGAAAGTAGAAAGAAAGAAAGGAAGAATGAAAGAAAAAAGAAAGAAAGAATGAAAATAAAGAAAGAATGAAAGAAAAAAGAAAGAAAGAAAGAAAGAACAAAGGAAAAAGAAAGAAATAGGAAAGAAAGAAAACAGGAAAGAAAGAAAGAAATAAAATAGGAAAGTAAGAAGGAATGAAAAAAGAAAGAAAGAAAGAAGAAGGAAAGAATGAAAGAAAGAAAGAATAACGAAAGAAAAATGAAGAAAGAAAGAAAGAAAGAAGTAAGAAAAAAGAAAGAAAGAAGAAAGAAAAAAGAAAGAAAAAAGAAAGAAAGAAAGAAAGTAGGAAAGGAAGAAAGAAAGAAAAAAGAAACAAAGAAAGATAATAGAAAGAAAGAAAGAAACAAAATAGAAACAAAGAAAGAAAGAAAGAAAGAAAAAAGAAAATAAAAAAGAAAAAAGAAAGAAAGGAAAAAAGAAAGAAAGAAAAAAGAAAAAAAAGGAAGAAGAAAGAACAAAGAAAGAAAGAGGAAAGAAAGAAAGAAAGGAAGTAGGAAAGAAAGAAAGAAAGAAAAAAGAAAGAAAGAAAGAAGGAAAGAAGAAAGAAAGGAAGAAATTAAGAAAGAAAGAAAGGAAGAAAAAAAAAGAAAAAAGAAAGAAAGAAAGAAGAAAGAACGTAAGAAAGACAGAAAAAAGAAATAAAAAAGAAAGAAAGAAAGAAGAAAAAAGCAAGAAAGAACGTAAGAAAGAAAGAAATAAAGAAAGAAAGAAGAAAGAAAGAAAGAAAGAACGAAAAGATGAAAGAAAAAAGAAAGAAAGAAAGAAAGAAAGAAAAAAAGAAAGAGGAAAGAAAGAAGAAAGAATGAAAAAGGATAGAAAGAAAGAAGAAAGAAAGAAAGAAATTTAATAAGAGAGAAGAAAGAAAGAAAGAAGGAAAGAAAGAAAGTAAGAAAGAAAAAAGAAAGAAAAAAAAGAAAGAAAGAGGAAAGAAAGAAGAAAGAAAGAAAAAAGCAAGAAAGGAAGAAAGAAAGAAAGAAAAAAGAAAGAAAGATAAAAGAAAGAAATAAAGAAATTTAATGAGAGAAGAAAGAAAGAAAGAAAGAAAAAAAGAAAGAAAGAAAGGAAGAAAGGAAAAAATTAAAAAAGAAAGAAGGAAAGAAAGTAAGAAAAAAGAAAGAAAGAAGGAAAGAAGTAAAGAAGGAAAGAAAGAAAGAAAGGAAGAAAGAAAGAAAGAAAGAAAGAAAGAAAGAAAAAAGGAAGAAAGAAAAAAGAAAGAAAGAAATAAGAAAGATAGAAAGAAAGAAAGAAAGAAAAAAGAAAGAAAGAAAGAAGGAAAGAAAAAAGAAAAAGAAAGAAAAAAGAACGAAAGCACGAAAAAGGAAGATAGAAATAAAAAAGAAAGAAAAAAGAAAGAAAGAAAGAGAGAAGAAAGAAAAAAGAAAGAAAGAGGAAAGAAAGAAAGACAGAAAAAAAATAGGAAAGTAAGAAAGAAAAGAAAAAGAAAGAGAGAAAGAAAGAAGAAAGAAAGAAGGAAAGAAATAAAGAGAAAAGAAAGAAACAATAAGGAAAAATAAAGAAAAAAAGAAAAAAAAAGAAAGAAGAAAGTAAGAAAGAAAGAAAATCGAAACAAAGAAGGAAACAAAAAAAGAAAGAAAGAGGAAAGAAAGATATGAAAAAAGAAATAAAAAAGTAAGAAAGAAAGTAGGAAAAGAAGGAAAGAAAGAAAGAAAGTAAGATAAAAAGAAAGAAAAAAAAGAAAGATAAAATAAAGAAAGAAGAAAGAAAGAAAAAAGAAAGAAAAAAAGAAAAAATAAATAAGGAAAGAAAGATGAAAGAAAGGAAAAAGAATGAAAGAAAGAACGAAAAGATGAAAGAAAAAAGAAAGAAAGAAAGAAAGAAGGAATAAAAGGAGGAAAATAGAAAGCAAGAAAAAAAGAAAATAGAAAGTAAGAAAAAAAAATGAAAGAAAGAAAAAGAAAAAAGAATGAAAGAAAGAAATAAAATATAAAGAAAGAGGGAAAGAAAGAAAATAGAAAGCAAGTAAGAAAGAAATGAAAGAAAGAAAGTTGGAAATAAAAGAAAGAAAGAAAGAAAGAAAGAAAGAAAGAGAAAGAAAATAAAGAAAGAAGAAAGAAAGAAAGGAAGATGAAAGAAAAAAGAAAGACAGAGGAAAGAAAGAAAGAAAGAAAGTAGGAAAGAAAGAAAGAAAGAAAGAAAGAAGGAAAGAAAGAAAGACAGAAGGAAAGAATGAAAGAAGAAATAAAAAAGAAAGAAAAAAGAACGAAAGAAAGAAAGTAGGAAAGAAATAATGAAAGAACAAAGAAAGAAACATAAAAGAAAGAAAGAAAGAAAGAAAATAGAAACAAAGAAAGTAAAAAAGAAAAAAGAAAGAAAGAAAAAAGAAAGAAAGAAAGAAAGGAAGAAGAAAGAAAAAAGAAAGAAAGTGGAAAGAAAGAAAGTAGGAAAGAAAGAAAGAAAAAAGAAAGATAGAAAGTAAGAAGAAAGAAAGAAAGAAATTAAGAAACAATGAAAAAAAAAAGAAAGAGAGAAAGAAAAAAGAAAGAAAGAAAAAAGAAAGAAAGAAAGAGGAAAGAAAGAAAGAAGGTAAGAAAGAAAGAAAGAAACAAGCAAGCAAGAAAGAAAGAAATTTAAAAAAGAAAGAGAAAGAAAGAAAAAAGAAAGAAAGGAAGATGAAAGAAGGAAAGAAAAAAGAAAGAAAAAAGAAAGAAAGAAAGAATGAAAAGATGATAGAAAAAAGAAAGAAAGAAAGAAAGAAAGAAAGAAAATAGAAAGAAGAAAAAAAGAAAAAAGAAAAAAAAGAAAGAGGAAAGAAAGAAGAAAGAAAGAAAAAAGAAAGAAAGGAAGAAAGAAAGAGAAAAGAAAGAAATAAAAAAAGAAAGACAGAAAAAAGAAAAAAGAAAGAAAGAAGAAAGAAAGAAAGAAATTTAAGAACAGTGAAGAAAGAAAGAAAGAAATGAAGGAACAAATTTAAAAAGAAAGAAGGAAGGAAAGGAAGAAAATAGTAAGAAAGAAGGAAAGAAGGAAAGGAAGAAAGGAAGAAAGGAAGAAAGGAAGAAAGGAAGAAAGAAAGAAAGAAAGAAAGAAAGAAGAAAGAAAAAAAGGAAGAAAAAAGAAAGAAAGAGGAAAGAAAGATAGAAAAAAGAAATAAAAAAGAAATAAGGTAAAAAAGAAAAAAGAAAGAAAAAAAGAAAGAAAAAGAAAGAAACAAAGAAATTAGAAAAGGAAGAAAGAAAGAAAGAAAGAAAAAAAGAAAGAAGTATAGAAAGAAAGAAAGAAAGAAAGAAAGAAAGAAATTAAAAAAGACAGAAAGAAAGAAAGAAAGAAAGAGAAAGAAAGAAAGAAAGAAAGAAAGAAAAAAATAAAGGAAGAAAGAAAGAGATTAAGTAGGAAAAAAAGAAAGAAAGAAAGAAAAATAAAGAAAGAAAGAGAATAGAAAGAAAGAAATAAAGGTGAAAGAAAGAAAGAAAAATGAAAGAAAAAAGCAAGTTAAACAGAAAAAATGAAAGAAAAAATCAAGCAAGATAGAAAAAATTAAAGAAAAAAGAAAGAATGAAAGAATGAAAGAAAGAAAATAGAAAGCAAGCACGAAAGAAAATATAAAGAAAGAATGAAAATATAAAGAAAGAAAGTAAGATATTAAAAAAGAAAGAAAGTAGGAAATAAAAGAAAGAAAGAAAGAAAAAGAAAGAAAAAAAGAATGAAAGCAAGAAAAAAGAAGAAAGAAATAAAAAAGAAAGAAGAAAGAAAGAAAGAAAGAAAGAAAAATAAAGAAAAGAAAGAAGAAAGAAAAAAGAAAGAAAGAGGAAAGAAAGACAGAAAGAAAGAAAATAGGAGAGAAAGAAAGAAAAGAAAAAGGAAGAGAGAAAGAAAGAAGAAAGAAGGAAAGAAATAAAGAGAAAAGAAAAAAAATAAAGAAGGAAAAAGAAAGAAAAAAGAAAAAAAAGGAAGAATATAGAAAGAAAGAAATAAAGAAAATAGAAACAAAGAAAGAAAGAAAAAAAGAAAGAAAAAAGAAAGAAAGAGGAAAGAAAGATATGAAGAAAGAAAGAAAAAAGAAAGATAGTAGGAAATAAAAGAGAAAGAAAGAAAAAAAAGGAAAAAATAAAAAAGAAGCAAGAAAGAAAAAAGAAAGAAAGAAAGAGAGAGAGAAAGTAGGAGAGAAAGAAAGAAAGAAATAAAGAAAGAAAGAAGAAAGAAAGAAAGAACTAAAGAAAGAAAGAAAGAAAGAAAGAAAGAAAAAAGAAAAAAGAAAGAAAGAAATTAGGAAAGAAAGAAAGTAAGAAAGAAACTAGAAAAAAAGAGGGAAGGAAAGTAAGAAGAAAGAAGGAAGAAAGAAAGAGAGAAAGTAGGAAAGAAAGAAAGAAATGAAAAGAAATGAAAAAAGAAAGGAAAAATAAAGAAAGAAGAAAGAAAGAAAGAAAAAAGAAAGAAAGACAGAAAAAAGAAAAAAGAAAGAAAGAAACAAGAAAGAAAGAAAGAAAAAAGAAAGAAAGAAAAAAAATAAAAGAAAGAAAGAAGAAAGAAAGAAAATGAAAAAAAGAAAGAAAATTGGAAAGAAAGAAAGTAGGAAAGAAAGAAGAATGAAAGAAAAAAGAAAGAACGAAGAAAAAAAGAAGAAAGCATGAAAGGAAGAAAGAAAGAAAGAGAGAAAGAAATTAATAAAAAAGGAAGAAATGAAAGAAATAAGAAAGAAAGAAGAACGAAAGAAAAAAGAGAGAAAGAAAGATGAATGAAAGAAAAAAGGAAAAAGAATAAAGAAATAAAGAAAGAAATTTAAAAAAGAAATAAAGAATGAAAAAAGAAAGAAAGATAGAAAAAAGAGAGTAAGAAAGAATGAAAGAAAGAAGAAAGAAAGAAAAAAGAAAGAAAGAATCAAGAAAGGAAGAAAAAAGAAAGAAATATTAAGAAAAAAGGAAGAAAGATAGAAAGAAAGAAGAAAGTATGAAAAATACAGAAATAAATAAATAAAGAAAAAAATTATAAAAAAGGAAAGGAAGAAGGAAAGATGAAAGAAAGAGAGACGAAAGAAAGAAAAAAGAAAGAAAGGAAGAAAGAAAAAAGAAGGAAAGAAAGAAAAAAGAAAAAAAAAAGGAAAAAGAAAGAAATATTAGGAAAAAAAGAGAGAAAGATAAAAAGAAAGAAAGAAGAATGAAAAAAAAAAGATAGAAAGAAATAGAAATAAAAGAAAAAAGAAAGAAAATAATAAAGAAATAGAAATAAATAAAGAAAGAAATTATAAACAAAGAACGGAAGAAAGAAAGACGAAAGAAAGAAAAAAGAAAGAAAGAAAAATTAAAAAAAGGAAACAAAGAAAGAAGAAAGAAATAAAGAAAGAAGAAAGAAAGAAAGAAGGAAAAAAAAGAATGAAAGAAAGAAAGAATAAAGAAAGAAAGAAAGAAGAAAGAAGGAAAGAAAGAAAGAAAAAAGAACGAAAGAATAATAAAGAAAAAAGCAAGCAAGAAGGAAAGACAGAAAAAAGAAAGAAAGAAGGAAGAAAGGAAGAAAAAAGAAAGAAAGAAATTAAAAAAAGAAAGAAAGTAAAGGAAGGAAAGAAAGATAGAAAAAAGAAAGAAAAAAAGAAAAAAAGAAAGAAAGAACAAAGGAAAAAGGAAAGAAAATAAAATAAAGGGAGAAAGAAAAACGATAAAAGAAAGAAAGACAGAAAAAAGAAAGAAAGAAAGAAAGAAGAAAGAAACGAAGAAAAAAAAGGAAAGAAAGAAAGAAACAAAAAAAAAGAAAAAAGAAAGAAAAAAGAAAGAAAAAAGAAAGAAAGAAAGCATGAAAAAAGAAAAAAGAAAGAAAGAACGAAAGAAAGAAGAAAAAAAAGAAAGGAAAAAAGAAGGAAAGAAAAATAAAGAAAAAAGAAAGTAAGAAAGAAAGAAAGAAAAAAAGACAGAAAAAGGAAAGGAAGAAGAAAGAAAGAAAAAAGAAAGAAAGAAAGAAGAAAAGAAAAAAAAAGGAAAAAGAAAAAGAAAGAAAGAAAAAAGAAATTAAAAAAGAAAGCAAAAGGATAGAAAAAAGAAAGCAATAATGAAAGAAATAAAGAATGAAAAAAGAAAGAAAAATAAAGAACGAAAGAAGAAAGAAAAAAGAAAGAAAAAAAGAAAGAAAGAAAGAAAGAAAGCAAGAAAGAAAGAAAAAAGAAAGAAAAAAGAAAGAAAAAAGAAAGAAAGAAAGAATTAAAGAAATAAAAAAAAGGAAAGAAAGAAAGAAAAAAAATGAAAGAAAAAAAGAAGAATGAAAAAAGACAGGAAGAATGAAAGAAAAAAATAAGAAAGAAGCAAAGAAAGAAAAAAGAAAGAAAAAAAAAAGAAAAAAGAAAGAAAGAAGAATGAAAGAAAGTAAAAAAGAAAGAAGGAAAGAAAGAAAGAAGAAAGAAAGAAAGAAAGAAAGAAAAAAGAAAGAGAGAAAGAAAGAAAGAAAGAAAAAAAGAAAGAAAGAAAGAAAGAAATAATAAAAAGAAAGAAATAAAAAAGAAAGAAAACAGAAAAAAAGGAAGAAGAGTGAAAGAAAAAAGACAGAAAGAAAGAAAGAAGAAAGAAAGAAATAAAGTAGGAAAGAATGAAAGACAGAACGAAAGAAAGAAGAAAGAAAGAAGAAAGAAGAAAGAAAGAAAGAAGAAAGAAAGAAGAAAGAAAGAATAAAGAAAGAAGAAAGAAAGAAAAGAGAAAGAAAGAAAGAAGAAAGAAAGAGAAAGAAAACGAAAGAAAGAAAGTTGAAAGAAAGAAAGATGAACGAATGAAAGACGTGAGAAAGAAAGACGAGAGAAAGAAATATGAAAGAAAGAAACACGTGAGAAAGAAAGACGAGAGGAAGAAAGAAGAAAGAAAGAAAGGAGAAAGAAAGAAAGAAAGAAGAAAGAAAGAAAGAAAGAAAGAAAGAAGAAATAAATAAAGAAAGAAGAAAGAAGAAAGAAAGAAGAAAGAAAGAAAGAAGAAAGAAAGAAAGACGAAAGAAAGAGAGACGAAAGAAAGATTAAAGAAAGAAAGAAGAAAGAAGAAAGAAAGAAGAAAGAAAGAAGAAAGAAAGAAAGAAGAAAGAAAGAAGAAAGAAAAAAAGAAAGAAAGACGAAAGAAAGAAAGTCGAAAGAAAGATGAAAGAATGAAAGACGTGAGAAAGAAAGACGAGAGAAAGAAATATGAAAGAAAGAAACACGTGAGAAAGAAAGACGAAAGGAAGAAAGAAGAAAGAAAGAAAGAAGAAAAAAAGAACGAAGAAAGAAAGAAAGAAGAAAGAAGAAAGAAAGAAGAAAGAAAGAAGAAAGAAAGAAGAAAGAAAGAAAGAAGAAAGAAAGAAGAAAGAAAGAAAGAAGAAAGAAGGGAAGAAGAAAGAAAGAAAGAAGAAAGAAAGAAGAAATAAAGAAGAAAGAAAGAAAGAAGAAAGAAAGAAGAAAGAAAGAAAGAAGAAAGAAAGAAAGAAGACAGAAAGACGAGAGAAAGAAAGACGAGTGAAAGAAAGACGAGAGAAAGAAAGACGAGAGAAAGAAAGACGGGAGAAAGAAAGAAGATAGAAAGAAGAAAGAGAGAAAGAATAAAGAAAGAAGAAAGAAAGAAAGAAGAAATAAAGAAGAAAGAAAGAAAGAAGATAGAAAGAAGAAAGAAAGAAAGAAGAAAGAAAGAAAGAAGAATGAAAGAAAGAAGAAAGAAGAAAGAAAGAAAGAAGAAAAAAAGAAAGAAGAAAGAAAAAAAAGAAGAAAGAAAGAAGAAAGATATATAGTAGAAAGAAATAAAGAATAAAGAAAGAAGAAAGAAAGAAAGAAGAAAGAAAGAAGAAGGAGAGAAGAAAGAAAGAAGAAAGAAAGAAGAAAGACGAAAGAAAGAAGAAAGAAAGAAGAAAGAAAGAAAGACCAAAGAAAGAAAGACGAAAGGAAGACGAAAGATATAAGGAAGAAAGAAAGAAAGAAGAAAGAAAGAAAGAATATAGAAAGAAAGGAGAAAGAAAGAAGAGAGAAAGAAAGAAGAGAGAAAGAAAGAAGAAAGAAAGAAAGAAGAAAGAAAGAAGAGAGAAAGAAAGAAGAAAGAAAGAAGAGAGAAAAAAAGAAGAAAGAAAGAAAGAAGAAAGAAAGAAATAAGAAAGAAAGAAAGAACAAAGAAAGAAAGAAAAAAGAAAGAAAGAAGAAAGAAAGAAGAAAGAAAAAAGAAAGAAAGAAGAAAGAAAGAAGAAAGAAAGAAGAAGGTAAGAAGAAAGAAAGAAGAAAGAAAGAAGAAAGACGAAAGAAAGAAGAAAGAAAGAAAGACGAAAGAAAGACGAAAGAAAAAAAGACGAAAGAAAGACGAAAGAAATAAAGAAGAAAGAAAGAAAGAAGAAAGAAAGAAAGAAGAGAGAAAGAAAGGAGAAAGAAAGAAGAGAGAAAGAAAGAAGAGAGAAAGAAAGAAGAAAGAAAGAAAGAAGAAAGAAAGATGAAAGAAAGAAGAAAGAAAGAAAGAAGAGAGAAAGAAGAAAGAAAGAAAGAAGAAAGAAAGAAAGAAGAGAGAAATAAAAAAGAAAGAAAGAAGAAAGAAAGAAGAAAGAAAAAAGAAAGAAAGAAGAAAGAAAGAAAGAAGAAAGAAAGAAGAGAGAAGAAAGTAAGAAAGAAGAAAGAAAGAAAGAAGAAAGAAAGAAGAAAGAAAGAAAGAGGAAAGAAAGAAAGAACAAAGAGAAAAAAGAAAGAAAGAAAGAAGAAAGAAGAAAGAAAGAAAGAAAGAAGAAAGAAAGAAAGAAGAAAGAAAAAAAAGAAGAAAGAAAGAAGAAAGAAAGATAGAAGAAAGAAAGAAAGAAGATAGAAAGAAGAAAGAAAGAAAGAAGAAAGAAAGAAAGAAGAAGGAAAGAAGAAAGAAAGAAAGAAAGAAGAAAGAAGAAAGAAAGAAGAAAGAAAGAAGAAAGAAAGATGAAAGAAATGCGAAAGAAAGAAGAAAGAAAGAAAGAAGAAAGAAGAAAGAAAGAAAGAAAGAAGAAAGAAAGAAGAAAGAAAGAAGAAAGAAAGAAAGAAGAAAGAAAGAAAAAGAAAGAAAGACGAAAGAAAGGAAGTCGAAAGAAAGAAAGATGAAAGAATGAAAGACGTGAGAAAGAAATATGAAAGAAAGAAACACATGAGAAAGAAAGACGAGAGGACGAAAGAAGAAAGAAAGAAAGGAGAAAGAAAGAAAGAAAGAAGAAAGAAAGATGAAAGATAGAAAGAAGAAAGAAGAAAGAAAGAAAGAAGAAAGAAAGAAAGAAGAAAGAAATAAAGGAGAAAGAAAGAAAGAAGAAAGAAAGAAAAAGAAAAAAAGACGAAAGATAGAAAGTCGAAAGAAAGAAATATGAAAGAATGAAAGACGTGGGAAAAAAAGACGAGAGAAAGAAATATGAAAGAAAGAAACACGTGAGAAAGAAAGACGAGAGGAAGAAAGAAGAAAGAAAGAAAGGGGAAAGAAAGAAAGAAAGAAGAAAGAAGAAAGAAAGAAGAAAGAAAGAAGAAAAAAAGAAAGAAGAAAGAAAGAAAGAAGAAAGAAGGAAAGAAGAAAGAAAGAAAGAAGAAAAAAAGAAAGAAGAAAGAAAGAAAGAAGAAAGAAAGACGAGAGAAAGAAAGACGGGAGATAGAAAGAAGATAGAAAGAAGAGAGAGAGAAAGAATAAAGAAAGAAGAAAGAAAGAAAGAAGAAATAAAGAAGAAAGAAAGAAAGAAGATAGAAAGAAGAAAGAAAGAAAGAAAAAAGAAAGACAGAAGAATGAAAGAAAGAAGAAAGAAGAAAGAAAGAAAGAAGAAAAAAAGAAAGAAGAAAGAAAAAAAAGAAGAAAAGAAAGAAGAAAGATATACTGTAGAAAGAAAGAAAGAATAAAGAAAGAAGAAAGAAAGAAAGAAGAAAGAAAGAAGAAGGAGAGAAGAAAGAAAGAAAGACAAAAGAAAGAAAGACGAAAGGAAGACGAAAGATATAAGGAAGAAAGTAAGAAAGAAGAAAGAAAGAAAGAATATAGAAAGAAAGGAGAAAGAAAGAAGAGAGAAAGAAAGAAGAGAGAAAGAAAGAAGAAAGTAAGAATCACGAAAGAAAGAAAGACGAAAGAAAGAAGAAAGAAAGAAAGAAAGAAGAAAGAAAGAAGAAAGAAAGAAAGAAGAAAGAAAGAAGAGAGAAAAAAATAAGAAAGAAAGAAAGAAGAAAGAAAGAAAGAAGAAAGAAATAAGAAAGAAAGAAAGAACAAAGAAAGAAAGAAAAAAGAAAGAAAGAAGAAAGAAAGAAGAAAGAAAAAAGAAAGAAAGAAGAAAGAAAGAGAGAAGAAAGAAAGAAGAAGGTAAGAAGAAAGAAAGAAGAAAGAAAGAAGAAAGACGAAAGAAAGAAGAAAGAAAGAAAGACGAAAGAAAGAAAGACGAAAGAAAAAAAGACGAAAGAAAGACGAAAGAAAGAAAGAAGAAAGAAAGAAAGAAGAAAGAAAGAAAGAAGAGAGAAAGAAAGGAGAAAGAAAGAAGAGAGAAAGAAAGAAGAGAGAAAGAAAGAAGAAAGAAAGAAAGAAGAAAGAAAGACGAAAGAAAGAAGAAAGAAAGAAAGAAGAGAGAAAGAAGAAAGAAAGAAAGAAGAGAGAAATAAAGAAGAAAGAAAGAAGAAAGAAAGAAGAAAGAAAAAAGAAAGAAAGAAGAAAGAAAGGAAGAAGAAAGAAAGAAGAAAGAAAGAAGAAAGTAAGAAAGAAGAAAGAAAGAAAGAGGAAAGAAAGAAGAAAGAAAAAAGAAAGAAAGAAGAAAGAAAGAAAGAAGAAAGAAAGAAAGAAGAAAGAAAGAAGAAAGAAAGAAAGTAAGAAAGAAGAAAGAAAGAAAGAAGAAAGAAAGAAGAAAGAAAGAAAGAGGAAAGAAAGAAAGAACAAAGAGAAAAAAGAAAGAAAGAAAGAAGAAAGAAGAAAGAAAGAAAGAAAGAAAGAAGAAAGAAAGAAAGAAGAAATAAAAAAAGGAGAAAGAAAGAAGAAAGAAAGATAGAAGAAAGAAAGAAAGAAGATAGAAAGAAGAAAGAAAGAAAGAAGAAAGAAAGAAAGAAGAAGGAAAGAAGAAAGAAAGAAAGAAAGAAAGAAGAAAGAAAGAAGAAAGAAAGAAGAAAGAAAGAAGAAAGAAAGAAAAAGAAAGAAAGACGAAAGAGAGGAAGTCGAAAGAAAGAAAGATGAAAGAATGAAAGACGTGAGAAAGAAATATGAAAGAAAGAAACACGTGAGAAAGAAAGACGAGAGGACGAAAGAAGAAAGAAAGAAAGGAGAAAGAAAGAAAGAAAGAAGAAAGAAAGAAGAAAGAAAGAAAGAAGAAAGAAAGAAAGACGAAAAAAAGAAAGAAGAAAGAAAGATGAAAGAAAGAAAGAAGAAAGAAGAAAGAAAGAAAGAAGAAAGAAAGAAAGAAGAAAGAAAGGAAGAAGAAAGAAAGAAAGAAGAAAGAAAGAAAAAGAAAGAAAGACGAAAGAAAGAAAGTCGAAAGAAAGAAATATGAAAGAATGAAGGACGTGGGAAAAAAAGACGAGAGAAAGAAATATGAAAGAAAGAAACACGTGAGAAAGAAAGACGAGAGGAAGAAAGAAGAAAGAAAGAAAGGGGAAAGAAAGAAAGAAGAAAGAAAGAAGAAAGAAAGAAGAAAGAAAGAAAGAATAAAGAAAAAAAAGAAGACAGAAAGAAGAAAGAAAGATAGAAGGAAGAAAGAAAGAAGAAAGAAAGAAGAAAGAAAGAAAGAAGAAGGAAAGAAGAAAGAAGGAAAGAAAGAAAGAAAGAAGAAAGAAGAAAGAAAGAAGAAAGAAAGAAGAAAGACGAAAGAAAGACGAAAGAAAGAAGAAAGAAAGAAAGAAGAAAGAAGAAAGAAAGAAAGAAAAAAGAAAGAGAGAAGAAAGAAAGAAGAAAGAAAGAAGAAAGAAAGAAAGAAGAAAGAAAGAAAGAAGAAAGAAAGAAAAAGAAAGAAAGATGAAAGAAAGGAAGTCGAAAGAAAGAAAGATGAAAGAATGAAAGACGTGAGAAAGAAAGACGAGAGAAAGAAATATGAAAGAAAGAAACACGTGAGAAGGAAAGACGAGAGGACGAAAGAAGAAAGAAAGAAAGGAGAAAGAAAGGAGAAAGAAAGAAAGAAGAAAGAAAGAAAAAAGAAAGAAGAAAGAAAGAAAGAAGAAAGAAAGAAAGACGAAAGAAAGAAAGACGAAAGAAAGATGAAAGAAAGAAAGAAGAAAGAAGAAAGAAAGAAAGAAGAAAGAAAGAAGAAAGAAAGACGAAAGAAAGAAAGAAGAAAGAAAGAAAGAAGAAAGAAAGAAGAAAGAAAGAAAAAGAAAGAAAGACAAAAGAAAGAAAGTCGAAAGAAAGAAAGATGAAAGAATGAAAGACGTGAGAAAAAAAGACGAGAGAAAGAAATATGAAAGAAAGAAACACGTGAGAAGGAAAGAAGAGAGGAAGAAAGAAGAAAGAAAGAAAGGAGAAAGAAAGAAAGAAAGAAGAAAGAAAGAAGAGAGAAAGAAGAAAGAAAGAAGAAAAAAAGAAAGAAGAAAGAAAGAAAGAAGAAAGAAGAAAGAAAGAAGAAAGAAAGAAGAAAGAAAGAAGAAAGAAAGAAAGAAGAAAGAAAGAAAGATGAAAGAGGGAAAGAAGAAAGAAAGAAAGAAGAAAGAGAGAAGAAATAAAGAAGAAAGAAAGAAAGAAAGAGGAAAGAAAGAAGAAAGAAAGAAAGAAGAAAGAAAGAAAGAAGAAAGAAAGACGAGAGAAAGAAAGACGAGAGAAAGAAAGACGGGAGAAAGAAAGAAGATAGAAGAAAGAGAGAAAGAATAAAGAAAGAAAGAAGAAATAAAGAACAAAGAAAGAAAGAAGAGAGAAGAAAGAAAGAAAGAAGAAAGAAAGACAGAAGAATGAAAGAAAGAAGAAAGAAGAAAGAAAGAAAGAAGAAAAAAAGAAAGAAGAAAGAAAAAAAAGAAGAAAGAAAGAAAGAAGAAAGATATATTGTAGAAAGAAAGAAAGAATAAAGAAAGAAGAAAGAAATAAAGAAGAAAGAAAGAACAAGGAGAGAAGAAAGAAAGAAGAAAGAAAGAGGGACGAAAGAAAGAAAGACGAAAGAAAGACGAAAGAAATAAGGAAGAAAGAAAGAAAGACGAAAGAAAGAAGAAAGAAAGAAGAAAGAAAGAAAGACGAAAGAAAGAAAGACGAAAGAAAGACGAAAGAAACAAAGAAGAAAGAAAGAAAGAAAGAAAGAAGAAAGAAAGAAAGAAGAGAGAAAGAAAGGACAAAGAAAGAAGAGAGAAAGAAAGAAGAAAGAAAGAAAGAAGAAAGAAAGAAAGAAGAAAGAAAGAAAGACGATAGAAAGAAGAAAGAAAGAAGAAAGAAAAAAGAAAGAAAGAAGAAAGAAAGAAGAAAGAAAGAAGAAAGAAAGAAAGAAGAAAGAAGAAAGAGAAGAAAGAAAGAAGAAAGAAAGAAAGACGAAAGAAAGAAAGTCGAAAGAAAGAAAGATGAAAGAATGAAAGACGTGAGAAAGAAAGACGAGAGAAAGAAATATGAAAGAAAGAAACACGTGAGAAAGAAAGACGAGAGGAAGAAAGAAGAAAGAAAGAAAGGAGAAAGAAAGAAAGAAAGAAAGAAAGAAAGAAAGAAAGAAAGAAAGAAAGAAAGAAAGAAAGAAGAAAGAAAGAAGAAAGAAAGAAGAAAGAAAGAAGAAAAAAAGAAAGAAGAAAAAAGAAAGAAGAAAGAAGAAAGAAAGAAGAAAGTAGAAAGAAAGAAAGAAGAAAGAAGGAAAGAAGAAAGAAAGAAAGAAGAAAGAAAGAAGAAATAAAGAAGAAAGAAAGAAAGAAGAAAGGAAGAAGAAAGAAAGAAAGAAGAAAGAAAGAAGAAAGAAAGAAAGAAGAAAGAAAGAAAGAAGAAAGAAAGAAAGAAGAAAGAAAGACGAGAGAAAGAAAGACGAGGGAAAGAAAGACGAGAGAAAGAAAGACGGGAGAAAGAAAGACGGGAGAAAGAAAGGAGATAGAAGAAAGAGAGAAAGAATAAAGAAAGAAGAAAGAAAGAAAGAAGAAATAAAGAAGAAAGAAAGAAAGAAGATAGAAAGAAGAAAGAAAGAAAGAAGAAAGAAAGAAAGAAGAATGAAAGAAAGAAGAAAGAAGAAAGAAAGAAAGAAGAAAAAAAGAAAGAAGAAAGAAAAAAAAGAAGAAAGAAAGAAGAAAGATATATAGTAGAAAGAAAGAAAGAATAAAGAAAGAAGAAAGAAAGAAAGACGAAAGAAAGACGAAAGAAATAAGGAAGAAAGAAAGAAAGAAGAAAGAAAGAAAGAAGAGAGAAAGAAAGGAGAAAGAAAGAAGAGAGAAAGAAAGAAGAGAGAAAGAAAGAAGAAAGTAAGAAAGACGAAAGAAAGAAATACGAAAGAAAGAAGAAAGAAAGAAAGAAGAAAGAAAGAAGAAAGAAACAAAGAAGAAAGAAAGAAAGAAGAGAGAAAAAAAGAAGAAAGAAAGAAAGAAGAAAGAAAGAAAGAAGAAAGAAATAAGAAAGAAAGAAAGAACAAAGAAAGAAAGAAGAAAGAAAGAAAGAAGAATGAAAGAAGAAAGAAAAAAGAAAGGAAGAAGAAAGAAAGAGAGAAGAAAGAAAGAAGTTAAGAAGAAAGAATGAAGAAAGAAAGAAGAAAGATGAAAGAAAGAAGAAAGAAAGAAAGAAAGAAGAAAGAAAGAAAGACGAAAGAAAGAAAGACGAAAGAAAGACGAAAGAAATAAAGAAGAAAGAAAGAAAGAAGAAAGAAAGAAAGACGAAAGAAAGAAGAAAGAAAGAAAGAAGAAAGAAAGAAGAAAGAAAGAAAGAAGAAAGAAAGAAAGAGGAGAGAAAGAAAGAAGAAAGAAAGAAGAAAGAAATAAGAAAGAAAAAAGAAAGAAAGAAGAAAGAAAGAAGAAAGAAAGAAGAAAGTAAGAAAGAAGAAAGGAAGAAAGAAGAAAGAAAGAAAAGAAAAAAGAAAGAAAGAAGAAAGAAAGAAAGAAGAAAGAAAGAAGAAAGAAAGAAAGTAAGAAAGAAGAAAGAAAGAAAGAAGGAAAGAAAAAGAAGAAGAAAGAAAGAAAAAAGAAAGATAGAAGAAAGAAAGAAAGAAAGAAGAAAGAAAGAAGAAAGAAAGAAAGAAGAAAGAAAGAAAGAAGAAGGAAAGAAGAAACAAAGAAAGAGAGAAAGAAGAAAGAAGAAAGAAAGAAGAAAGGAAGAAGAAAGAAAGACGAAAGAAAGAAAGACCAAAGAAAGAAGAAAAAAAGAAAGAAGAAAGAAGAGAGAAAGGAAGAAGAAAGAAAGAAGAGAGAAAGAAGAAAGAAAGAAGAAAGAAAGAAAGAAGAAAGAAAGAAAAAGAAAGAAAGACGAAAGAAAGGAAGTCGAAAGAAAGAAAGATGAAAGAATGAAAGACGTGAGAAAGAAAGACGAGAGAAAGAAATATGAAAGAAAAAAACACGTGAGAAAGAAAGATGAGAGGAAGAAAGAAGAAAATAAGAAAGGAGAAAGAAAGAAAGAAGAAAGAAAGAAGAAAGACGAAAGAAAGAAGAAAGAAAGAAAGAAGAAAGAAAGAAAGAAGAGAGAAAGAAAGGAGAAAGAAAGAAGAGAGAAAGAAAGAAGAGAGAAAGAAAGAAGAAAGAAAGAAGAAAGAAAGAAGAAAGAAAGAAAGAAGAGAGAAGAAAGAAGAAAGAAAGAAAGAAGAAAGAAAGAAAGAAAGAAGAAAGAAATAATAAAGAAAGAAAGAACAAAGAAAGAAAGAAGAAAGAGAGAAAGAAGAAAGAAAGAAGAAAGAAAGAGGAAAGAAAAAAAAGAAGAAAGAAAGAAGAAAGAAAGAAAGAAAGACGAAAGAAAGAAAGACGAAAGAAAGATGAAAGAAAGAAAGAAGAAAGAAAGAAAGAAGAAAGAAAGAAAGAAGAAAGAAAGACGAGAGAAAGAAAGACGAGGGAAAGAAAGACGAGAGAAAGAAAGACGAGAGAAAGAAAGACGGGAGAAAGAAAGGAGATAGAAGAAAGAAAGAAAGAATAAAGAAAGAAGAAAGAAAGAAAGAAGAAATAAAGAAGAAAGAAAGAAAGAAGATAGAAAGAAGAAAGAAAGAAAGAAGAAAGAAAGAAAGAAGAATGAAAGAAAGAAGAAAGAAGAAAGAAAGAAAGAAGAAAAAAAGAAAGAAGAAAGAAAAAAAAGAAGAAAGAAAGAAGAAAGATATATAGTAGAAAGAAAGAAAGAATAAAGAAAGAAGAAAGAAAGAAAGACGAAAGAAAGACGAAAGAAATAAGGAAGAAAGAAAGAAAGAAGAAAGAAAGAAAGAAGAGAGAAAGAAAGGAGAAAGAAAGAAGAGAGAAAGAAAGAAGAGAGAAAGAAAGAAGAAAGTAAGAAAGACGAAAGAAAGAAATACGAAAGAAAGAAGAAAGAAAGAAAGAAGAAAGAAAGAAGAAAGAAACAAAGAAGAAAGAAAGAAGAGAGAAAAAAAGAAGAAAGAAAGAAAGAAGAAAGAAAGAAAGAAGAAAGAAATAAGAAAGAAAGAAAGAACAAAGAAAGAAAGAAGAAAGAAAGAAAGAAGAATGAAAGAAGAAAGAAAAAAGAAAGGAAGAAGAAAGAAAGAGAGAAGAAAGAAAGAAGTTAAGAAGAAAGAATGAAGAAAGAAAGAAGAAAGATGAAAGAAAGAAGAAAGAAAGAAAGAAGAAAGAAAGAAGGACGAAAGAAAGAAAGACGAAAGAAAGACGAAAGAAATAAAGAAGAAAGAAAGAAAGAAGAAAGAAATAAAGACGAAAGAAAGAAGAAAGAAAGAAAGAAGAAAGAAAGAAGAAAGAAAGAAGAAAGAAAGAAAGAAGAGAGAAAGAAAGAAGAAAGAAAGAAGAAAGAAATAAGAAAGAAAAAAGAAAGAAAGAAGAAAGAAAGAAGAAAGAAAGAAAAAAGAAAGAAGAAAGAATGAAGAAAGAAAGAAGAAAGAAAGAAAGAAGAAATAAATAAAGAAGAAAGAAAGAAAGAAGAAAGAAGAAGAAAGAAAGAAAGAAGAAAGAAAGAAGAAAGAAAGAAAGAAGAAAGAAAGAAGAAAGAAAGAAAGAAGAAAGAAAGAAAGAAGAAAGAAAGAAGGCAATAAATTGGGAAAAAAAGAAAGAAAGAAAGAAAAAATATAAGAAAGAAAGAAAGAAAGAAAGAAAGAAAAAAGAACTAACAAAGAAAGAAAGTAAGAAATTAAAAAAAAGAAAGAAGAAAGAAAAAATAGAAAGAAAGAAAGACAAATGAAAGAAAAAAGAAAGAAAATAAATAAAAAGAAAGAAAAAAAAAAGAAAGAAAGAAAGAAAAAGTAGTAAAGAAAGAAAGAAAGTAGGAAAGAAAGAAAGAAAGAAAGAGAGAAAGTAGTAAAGAAAGAAATTAGGAAAGAAAGAAAGAAAGAAAGAAAAATAAAAACAGAAAGATGGAAAAAAACCAAAATAGTAAAGAAAAAAGAAAGAAAAAAGAAAGATAAAAGAAAGAAAGAAAGAAGAATGAAAGAAAAAAGAAAGACGAAAGAAAGAAAAAAAAAGGAGAACTGAAAGAAAGAAAGAAAGAAAGAAAGAAAGAAAGAAAGAAAGAAAGAAAAAAGAAAGAAAGAGAGAAAGAAACTAAAAAAAAGAAAGAAAGAAATATAGAAAAAAGAAAGAAAGAAGGAAGAAAGAAAAATAAAAGACGAAAGAAATAAAATAAATAAAGAAAAAAGAAAGAAAGAAATTAAAAAAGATAGAAAGAAAGAGAGAAAGAAAGAAGAAAAAAAAGAAAAGAGAAAGAGAGAAAGAAAGACGAGAGAAAGAAAGACGAGAGAAAGATAGACGAAAGAAAGACGAGAGAAAGAAAGACGGGAGACAGAAAGAATAAAGAAAGAAGAAAGAAAGAAAGAAGAAAGAAAGCAGAAAGAAAGAAAGAAGAAATAAAGAAGAAAGGAAGAAAGAAGGAAGAAAGAGAGAAGAAAGAAAGCAGAAAGAAAGAAAGAAGAAAGAAAGAAGAAAGAAGAAAGAAAGAAAGAAGAAAGAAAGAAGAAAGAAAAAAAGAAGAAAGAAAGAAAGAAGAAAGAAAGAAAGAAGAAAGAAAGAAGAAAGAAAGAAGAAAGAAAGAAAGAAGAAGGAAAGAAGAAAGAAAGAAGAAAGAAAGAAGAAAGACGAAAGAAAGAAGAAAGAAAGAAAGAAGAAAGAAAGAAAGAAGAAAGAAAGAAGAAAGAAAGACGAAAGAAAGAAAGACGAAAGAAAGAAAGAAGAGAGAAAGTAAGAAGAGAGAAAGAAAGACAAGAGAAAAAAAGACGAAAGAAAAAAAGACGAAAGAAAGACGAGAGAAAGAAAGATGAAAGAAAGAAAGACGTGAGAAAGAAAGACGAGAAAGAAAGAAGAAAGAAAGAAAGAAAGAAGAAAGAAAGAAAGAAGAAAGAAAGAAAGAAGATAGAAAGAAGAAAGAAAGAAAGAAGAAAGTAGGAAAGAAGGAAGAAGAAAGAAAGAAGAAAGAAAGAAAGAAGAAAAAAGAAAGAAGAAAGAAGGAAAGAAGAAAGAAGGAAAGAAGAAAGAAGGAAAGAAGAAAGAAGGAAAGAAGAAAGAAAGAAGAAAGAAAGAAAGAAAGAAAGAAAGAATAAAGAAAGAAAGAAGAAAGAAAAAAGAAAGAAAGAAGAAGGAAAGAAGGAAGAAAGAAGAAAGAAGAAAGAAAGAAAGAAAGCAGAAAGAAGAAAGAAAGAAGAAAGAAAGAAAGAAGAAAGAAAGACGAAAGAAAGAAAGTCGAAAGAAAGAAAGATGAAAGAATGAAAGACGTGAGAAAGAAAGACGAGAGAAAGAAATATGAAAGAAAGAAACACGTGAGAAAGAAAGACGAGAGGAAGAAAGAAGAAAGAAAGAAAGGAGAAAGAAAGAAAGAAAGAAAGAAGAAAGAAAGAATGAAGAAAGAAAGAAGAAAGAAAGAAAGAAGAAAGAAAGAAGAAAGAAAGAAGAAAGAAAGAAAGAAGAAAGAAAGAAGAAAGAAAAAACAAAGAAAGAAAGAAGAAAGAAAGAAAGAAGAAAGAAAGAAAGAAGAAAGAAAGACAAGAGAAAGAAAGACGAGGGAAAGAAAGACGAGAGAAAGAAAGACGAGAGAAAGAAAGACGGGAGAAAGAAAGAAGGTATAAAGAAGAAAGAGAGAAAGAATAAAGAAAGAAGAAAGAAAGAAAGAAGAAAAAAAGAAGAAAGAAAGAAAGAAGATAGAAAGTAGAAAGAAAGAAAGAAGAAAGAAAGAAAGAAAGAAAGAAAGAAAGAAAGAAAGAAGAATGAAAGAAAGAAGAAAGAAGAAAGAAAGAAAGAAGAAAGAAAGAAGAAAGAAAAAAAAGAAGAAAGAAAGAAAGAAGAAAGAAAGAAAGAAGAGAGAAGAAAGAAGAAAGAAAGAAAGAAGAAAGAAAGAAAGAAAAAAGAAATAATAAAGAAAGAAAGAACAAAGAGAGAAAGAAGAAAGAAAGAACAAAGAAAGAAAGAAGAAAGAAAGAAAGAAGAAAGAAAGAAGAAAGAAAAAAGAAAGAAAGAAGAAAGAAAGAAAGAAAGAAGAAAGAAAGAAGAAAGAAAGAAGAAAGTAAGAAAGAAGAAAGAAAGAAAGAAGAAAGAAAGAAGAAAGAAAGAAAGAAAGAGGAAAGAAAAAAAAGAAGAAAGAAAGAAGAAAGAAAGAAAGAAGAAAGAAAGAAAGACGAAAGAAAGAAAGATGAAAGAAAGATGAAAGAAAGAAGAAAGAAGAAAGAAAGAAGAAAGAAAGAAAGAAGAAAGAAAGAAAGAAGAAAGAAAGAAAAAGAAAGAAAGATGAAAGAAAGAATGTCGAAAGAAAGAAAGATGAAAGAATGAAAGACGTGAGAAAGAAAGACGAGAGAAAGTAATATGAAAGAAAGAAACACGTGAGAAAGAAAGACGAGAGGAAGAAAGAAGAGAGAAAGAAAGGAGAGAGAAAGAAAGAAAGAAGAAAGAAAGAAAGAAGAAAGAAAGAAGAAAGAAAGAAGAAAAAAAGAAAGAAGAAAGAAAGAAAGAAGAAAGAAGAAAGAAAAAAGAAACAAAGAAGAAAGAAAGAAGAAAGAAAGAAGAAAGAAAGAAAGAAGAAATAAATAAAGAAGTAAGAAAGAAAGAAGAAAGAAGGAAAGAAGAAAGAAAGAAAGAAGAAAGAAAGAAAGAAGGCAATAAATTGGGAAAAAAAGAAAGAAAGAAAGAATAAATGAAAGAAAGAAAGAAAGAAAGAAAGAAAGAAAGAGAGAAAGAAAGAAAGAAAGAAAGAAAAAAGAACTAAAAAAGAAAGAAAGTAAGAAATTAAAAAAAAGAAAGAAGAAAGAAAAAATAGAAAGAAAGAAAGAAAGACAAATGAATAAAAAATGAAAGAAAATAAATAAAAAAAGAAAGAAAGAAAGAAAGAGAGAAAGTAGTAAAGAAAGAAATTAGGAAAGAAAGCAAGAAAGAAAAATAAAAACAGAAAGATGGAAAAAAACCAAAATAGTAAAGAAAAAAGAAAGAAAAAAGAAAGATAAAAGAAAGAAAGAAGAATGAAAGAAAATAGAAAGACGAAAGAAAGAAAAAAAAAGGAAAACTGAAAGAAAGAATGAAAGAATGAAAGAAAGAAAGAAAGAAAGAAAGAAAGAAAGAAAGAAGAAGTAAAAAGGAAGAAATAAAGAAAGAGGGAAAGAAAGAAAAAAGAAAGAAAGAGAGAAAGAAACTAAAAAAAAAGAAAGAAAGAAAGATAGAAAAAAGAAAGAAAGAAGGAAGAAAGAAAAATAAAAGACGAAAGAAATAAAATAAATAAAGAAAAAAGAAAGAAAGAAATTAAAAAAGATAGAAAGAAAGAGAGAAAGAAAGAAGAAAAAAAAGAAAAGAGAAAGAGAGAAAGAAAGACGAGAGAAAGAAAGACGAGAGAAAGATAGACGAAAGAAAGACGAGAGAAAGAAAGACGGGAGACAGAAAGAATAAAGAAAGAAGAAAGAAAGAAAGAAGAAAGAAAGCAGAAAGAAAGAAAGAAGAAATAAAGAAGAAAGGAAGAAAGAAGGAAGAAAGAGAGAAGAAAGAAAGCAGAAAGAAAGAAAGAAGAAAGAAAGAAGAAAGAAGAAAGAAAGAAAGAAGAAAGAAAGAAGAAAGAAAAAAAGAAGAAAGAAAGAAAGAAGAAAGAAAGAAAGAAGAAAGAAAGAAGAAAGAAAGAAGAAAGAAAGAAAGAAGAAGGAAAGAAGAAAGAAAGAAGAAAGAAAGAAGAAAGACGAAAGAAAGACGAAAGAAAGAAAGAAGAAAGAAAGAAAGAAGAAAGAAAGAAGAAAGAAAGACGAAAGAAAGAAAGACGAAAGAAAGAAAGAAGAGAGAAAGTAAGAAGAGAGAAAGAAAGACAAGAGAAAAAAAGACGAAAGAAAAAAAGACGAAAGAAAGACGAGAGAAAGAAAGATGAAAGAAAGAAAGACGTGAGAAAGAAAGACGAGAAAGAAAGAAGAAAGAAAGAAAGAAAGAAGAAAGAAAGAAAGAAGAAAGAAAGAAAGAAGATAGAAAGAAGAAAGAAAGAAAGAAGAAAGTAGGAAAGAAGGAAGAAGAAAGAAAGAAGAAAGAAAGAAAGAAGAAAAAAGAAAGAAGAAAGAAGGAAAGAAGAAAGAAGGAAAGAAGAAAGAAGGAAAGAAGAAAGAAGGAAAGAAGAAAGAAAGAAGAAAGAAAGAAAGAAAGAAAGAAAGAATAAAGAAAGAAAGAAGAAAGAAAAAAGAAAGAAAGAAGAAGGAAAGAAGGAAGAAAGAAGAAAGAAGAAAGAAAGAAAGAAAGCAGAAAGAAGAAAGAAAGAAGAAAGAAAGAAAGAAGAAAGAAAGACGAAAGAAAGAAAGTCGAAAGAAAGAAAGATGAAAGAATGAAAGACGTGAGAAAGAAAGACGAGAGAAAGAAATATGAAAGAAAGAAACACGTGAGAAAGAAAGACGAGAGGAAGAAAGAAGAAAGAAAGAAAGGAGAAAGAAAGAAAGAAAGAAAGAAGAAAGAAAGAATGAAGAAAGAAAGAAGAAAGAAAGAAAGAAGAAAGAAAGAAGAAAGAAAGAAGAAAGAAAGAAAGAAGAAAGAAAGAAGAAAGAAAAAACAAAGAAAGAAAGAAGAAAGAAAGAAAGAAGAAAGAAAGAAAGAAGAAAGAAAGACAAGAGAAAGAAAGACGAGGGAAAGAAAGACGAGAGAAAGAAAGACGAGAGAAAGAAAGACGGGAGAAAGAAAGAAGGTATAAAGAAGAAAGAGAGAAAGAATAAAGAAAGAAGAAAGAAAGAAAGAAGAAAAAAAGAAGAAAGAAAGAAAGAAGATAGAAAGTAGAAAGAAAGAAAGAAGAAAGAAAGAAAGAAAGAAAGAAAGAAAGAAAGAAAGAAAGAAAGAAAGAAAGAAAGAAGAATGAAAGAAAGAAGAAAGAAGAAAGAAAGAAAGAAGAAAGAAAGAAGAAAGAAAAAAAAGAAGAAAGAAAGAAAGAAGAAAGAAAGAAAGAAGAGAGAAGAAAGAAGAAAGAAAGAAAGAAGAAAGAAAGAAAGAAAAAAGAAATAATAAAGAAAGAAAGAACAAAGAGAGAAAGAAGAAAGAAAGAACAAAGAAAGAAAGAAGAAAGAAAGAAAGAAGAAAGAAAGAAGAAAGAAAAAAGAAAGAAAGAAGAAAGAAAGAAAGAAAGAAGAAAGAAAGAAGAAAGAAAGAAGAAAGTAAGAAAGAAGAAAGAAAGAAAGAAGAAAGAAAGAAAGATGAAAGAAAGATGAAAGAAAGAAGAAAGAAGAAAGAAAGAAGAAAGAAAGAAAGAAGAAAGAAAGAAAGAAGAAAGAAAGAAAAAGAAAGAAAGATGAAAGAAAGAATGTCGAAAGAAAGAAAGATGAAAGAATGAAAGACGTGAGAAAGAAAGACGAGAGAAAGTAATATGAAAGAAAGAAACACGTGAGAAAGAAAGACGAGAGGAAGAAAGAAGAAAGAAAGAAAGGAGAGAGAAAGAAAGAAAGAAGAAAGAAAGAAAGAAGAAAGAAAGAAGAAAGAAAGAAGAAAAAAAGAAAGAAGAAAGAAAGAAAGAAGAAAGAAGAAAGAAAGAAGAAAGAAAGAAGAAAGAAAGAAGAAAGAAAGAAGAAAGAAAGAAAGAAGAAATAAATAAAGAAGTAAGAAAGAAAGAAGAAAGAAGGAAAGAAGAAAGAAAGAAAGAAGAAAGAAAGAAAGAAGGCAATAAATTGGGAAAAAAAGAAAGAAAGAAAGAATAAATGAAAGAAAGAAAGAAAGAAAGAAAGAAAGAAAGAAAGAGAGAAAGAAAGAAAGAAAGAAAGAAAAAAGAACTAAAAAAGAAAGAAAGTAAGAAATTAAAAAAAAGAAAGAAGAAAGAAAAAATAGAAAGAAAGAAAGAAAGACAAATGAAAGAAAAATGAAAGAAAATAAATAAAAAAAGAAAGAAAGAAAGAAAGAGAGAAAGTAGTAAAGAAAGAAATTAGGAAAGAAAGCAAGAAAGAAAAATAAAAACAGAAAGATGGAAAAAAACCAAAATAGTAAAGAAAAAAGAAAGAAAAAAGAAAGATAAAAGAAAGAAAGAAGAATGAAAGAAAATAGAAAGACGAAAGAAAGAAAAAAAAAGGAAAACTGAAAGAAAGAATGAAAGAAAGAAAGAAAGAAAGAAAGAAAGAAAGAAAGAAAGAAAGAAGAAGTAAAAAGGAAGAAATAAAGAAAGAGGGAAAGAAAGAAAAAATAAAGAAAAAAGAAAGAAAGAAAGAAAGAAGGAAAGAAAGAGAGAAATTAAGAAAGAAAGAAAGAAAAAAGAAAGAAAGAAAGAAAGAAGAAAGAAAGAAAGAAAAAAGAAAGAAAGAGAGAAAGAAACTAAAAAAAAAAGAAAGAAAGAAAGAAAAAAGAAAGAAAGAAGGAAGAAAGAAAAAAAAGAAAGACGAAAGAAATAAAATAAATAAAGAAAAAAGAAAGAAAGAAATTAAAAAAGATAGAAAGAAAGAGAGAAAGAAAGAAGAAAAAAAAGAAAAGAGAAAGAGAGAAAGACGAGAGAAAGAAAGACGAGAGAAAGATAGACGAAAGAAAGACGAGAGAAAGAAAGACGGGAGAAAAAAAAGAATAAAGAAAGAAGAAAGAAAGAAAGCAGAAAGAAAGAAAGAAGAAATAAAGAAGAAAGAAAGAAGGAAGAAAGAAAGAAGAAAGAAAGAAAGCAGAAAGAAAGAAAGAAGAAAGAAAGAAGAAAGAAAGAAAGAAGAAAGAAAGAAGAAGGAAAGAAGAAAGAAAGAAGAAAGAAAGAAGAAAGACGAAAGAAAGAAGAAAGAAAAAAAGAAGAAAGAAAGAAAGAAGAAAGAAAGAAGAAAGAAAGACGAAAGAAAGAAAGACGAAAGAAAGAAAGAAGAGAGAAAGTAAGAAGAGAGAAAGAAAGACGAAAGAAAAAAAGACGAAAGAAAAAAAGACGAAAGAAAGACGAGAGAAAGAAAGACGAGAAAGAAAGAAGAAAGAAAGAAAGAAAGAAGAAAGAAAGAAGAAAGAAAGAAAGAAGATAGAAAGAAGAAAGAAAGAAGAAAGAAAGAAAGAAAGAAGAAAGAAAGAAAGAAGGAAGAAAGAAAGAAAGAAGGAAGAAGAAAGAAAGATGAAAGAAAGAAAGAAGAAAAAAGTAAGAAGAAAGAAGGAAAGAAGAAAGAAGGAAAGAAGAAAAAAAGAAAGAAGAAAGAAAGAAAGAAGAAAGAAAGAAGAAAGAAAGAAAGAAAGAAAGAATAAAGAAAGAAAGAAGAAAGAAAAAAGAAAGAAAGAAGAAGGAAAGAAAGAAGAAAGAAGAAAGAAGAAAGAAAGAAAGAAAGAAGAAAGAAGAAAGAAAGAAGAAAGAAAGAAAGAAAAAAGAAAGAAAGACGAAAGAAAGAAAGTCGAAAGACAGAAAGATGAAAGAATGAAAGACGTGAGAAAGAAAGACGAGAGAAAGAAATATGAAAGAAAGAAACACGTGAGAAAGAAAGACGAGAGGAAGAAAGAAGAAAGAAAGGAGAAAGAAAGAAAGAAAGAAAGAAGAAAGAAAGAATCAAGAAAGAAAGAAGAAAAAAAGAAAGAAGAAAGAAAGAAAGAAGAAATAAGAAAGAAAGAAGAAAGAAAGAAGAAAGAAAGAAAGAAGAAAGAAGGAAAGAAGAAAGAAAGAAAGAAGAAAGAAAGAAGAAATAAAGAAGAAAGAAAGAAAGAAGAAAGAAAGAAGAAAGAAAGAAAGAAGAAAGAAAAAAGAAAGAAAGAAAGAAGAAAGAAAGAAAGAAGAAAGAAAGAAAGACAAGAGAAAGAAAGACGAGGGAAAGAAAGACGAGAGAAAGAAAGACGAGAGAAAGAAAGACGGGAGAAAGAAAGAAGGTATAAGGAAGAAAGAGAGAAAGAATAAAGAAAGAAGAAAGAAAGAAAGAAGAAATAAAGAAGAAAGAAAGAAAGATGATAGAAAGTAGAAAGAAAGAAAGCAGAAAGAAAGAAAGAAAGAAGAATGAAAGAAGGAAGAAAGAAGAAAGAAAGAAAGAAGAAAGAAAGAAAGAAGAAAGAAAAAAAAGAAGAAAGAAAGAAAGAAAGAAGAAAGATATATAGAAGAAAGAAAGAAAGAATAAAGAAAGAAGAAAGAAAGAAAGAAGAAAGAAAGAAGAAGGAAAGAAGAAAGGAAGAAGAAAGAAAGAAGAAAGACGAAAGAAAGACGAAAGAAATAAAGAAGAAAGAAAGAAAGAAGAAAGAAAGAAAGAAGAGAGAAAGAAAGGAGAAAGAAAGAAGAGAGAAAGAAAGAAGAGAGAAAGAAAGAAGAAAGAAAGAAGAAAGAAAGAAAGAAGAAAGAAAGAAGAGAGAAGAAAGAAGAAAGAAAGAAAGAAGAAAGAAAGAAAGAAGAAAGAAATAATAAAGAAAGAAAGAACAAAGAGAGAAAGAAGAAAGAAAGAACAAAGAAAGAAAGAAGAAAGTAAGAAAGAATAAAGAAAGAAAGAAGAAAGAAAGAAGAAAGAAAGAAAGAGGAAAGAAAAAAAGAAGAAAGAAAGAAGAAAGAAAGAAAGAAGAAAGAAAGACGAAAGAAAGAAAGACGAAAGAAAGATGAAAGAAAGAAAGAAGAAAGAAAGAAGAAAGAAAGAAAGAAGAAAGAAAGAAAGAAGAAAGAAAGAAAAAGAAAGAAAGACGAATGAAAGAATGTCGAAAGAAAGAAAGATGAAAGAATGAAAGACGTGAGAAAGAAAGACGAGAGAAAGAAATATGAAAGAAAGAAACACGTAAGAAAGAAAGACGAGAGGAAGAAAGAAGAAAGAAAGAAAGGAGAAAGAAAGAAAGAAAGAAGAAAGAAAGAAAGAAGAAAGAAAGAAGAAAAAAAGAAAGAAGAAAGAAAGAAAGAAGAATGCAGAGAAAAGTCCCATCAGAGTTCCAGACCCGAGCGGACGGAGGAAGAAATGCGGCCGACCCAATATGAGTGATAAAGCATACTTCAACTTTATTGCCCGAGATAGCGTGCATTTATACCAAATACCATAATTATGCATACTTGTCTCTATCTAATAGGCTAAGCACATTTACTTACTCCACCTACTTGGGTTTAGCTAGCTATGCGCATCCCACATTCTTCTGACTCTTATCTCTTCAAAAATATCCTGACCCTGCCTTAGTTAGTACTTTTCCGTTCCCCCCTTTCCCACGGCCTAATAGACAAGCTAACTAAGGCCTACTTATGTCAACCAAAATGGGCTCTGCTCGTACAGTTGCCCGGTGGACTCATGTCTGTGCTCCTTGAGCCACTCCCCGACATCTCCCCCTTTTTCTTTTTTTTAATGAGCAGAGCCTGCCCAAGTGTCTTCTCTAAAATCTTCTTAATACATGATATAGCACAACTCAAGCATATTAATACAACTACTACTATGATTAAGAGAGCCAGAGCACTCTGCAAAAGCCCTTTTACCCGTCCTCCTAGTCCAAACCAGTTCGTGAGGCCGTCTAAGCCAAAGAGGCCCACATCCTCTCTGATCTTCTGTGAATGGTCCGTAAGTTGTTTAATCTCCTCGTGGATGGATCTCGACTTATTCTGTAAATCCATACAGCACATTCCGTCAAATTCCTCACATCCATGGCCATGGGCTAATAACAAAAGTCTCCTGTGACTGTATTCTGCAGTGTAGCATGTCTTACAGAATCTACATCTAACAAAAGTCCACTTAAAGCCTTAGAAGTTCTGTTTATTTGCTTAACTAGCCAGCATCCTAACTTTTCTAAAGTATTTAAAGCTTTAGTTGTGCCAACACTAGATACAAGAGATCCTAAAACCCTTAACCCTGATCCTCAATAATCTACATTATCATCACATTTTGACTCATATACACGCAAAAAGTGTTTTTCTCGTCTTGCTCTTTTGTGATCTATTATCATAGATACACTGGGCGTTAAGAGAGTTAATAGTCCCAAAATACACAGTCCTCCAACAGCGTTAGAAGGAATTCCTGGTCAGGCTCTATCTTCACAGATCAAGAATACACCATACAGGAGGTTTTAGGGTCGCTGTCAATGACATCCCTTGCATTCTTCTGTGAAGCATTACACCGTCGAGTTTCATTTCTGTAGTCACCAAGGGCAGCATTAACATTTTGTAGTTTTGTCCATTCATGTTCTTGTATACTGTTCTGACACTTTTCACAAACCGGCTGGATACAAGTGTCCATGGGCATAGATGCCATCAATTCCAGTTCCTGTGGTTCGATGTCTGCTTCCAGGTGGCAATTAATCCAAAGTGCCGTGTTAGTATTATTACAGTTCGTTGCAATGCCTCTGCATCAACCACTATTTGAAACAGTTGTGTGATGCTGCTGTAGTCATCAAGGAAGACACCAACCAAGCATGTGTGGAACGTTTTTTCCAGAGACATCGTATTTAGGCATATAGATGGTCAGTCATGTTGGCTAAAGTAATCCACATGTTAGTCTTTGTGCAGGCATCCAAAACACAGCAGCTACAACAATCATTGTCAGGAAGATAACACAGGTTTCACGTTTCGTGCTGGCAACCATTGCAGCTCTTGATCTGTAAAAACATAAGCATAACCTCTCCCCCAGGTTATCAATTGGTGTGGCCTTTTCCATTGAACGTTAACTAGTGATTTGACCATAACTAATGCAGGTTCTTTCTGATTTAGCATGGTTTTGGGTCATAGTTACAAAGTGTTTCATAGACAAATCTGTAAGTCCAATCAAATGCAGTCATCCTGTAAAGTTGTCATAAATTCATCCCTCAAAGTTTCTAACTCCATTTTGGCTGTCATATTTATTGGATATTGTTTTCCCTTACCGGATCGAAGTCCTGTTTCAGATTTCTCAGTGTAGTATTTGCTTTATCAAAAACATTGGCTGTTAATACTAGTGGAAATACAGCATTCAAAAGTTCCTTGAAGATTTCTCACTTGCACAAGCAGATCTGCACCATCCAAGCACTTTCTTGTAGGATATGCAACTAAACAGAATTCTCAGAAAACGTTATTTGAGCTTACAATTTACTTAACAAATCCTGACCCAAGAGAGGTATAGGACTTTTGGGCAAATACAAGAATTCATGTATTAAAACTTTGTTCCAAATCTGGCATTCCGTTTGTCTCAAAAGACGGCCTTTCTTTCGTTGTCTCCCATGGTGAATTTACTAAGAAGTCTCGTACAATTAATTACCATAGGATAAGTCCATCAACAAATTTTTGGTTTAATTGTCCAGTTTAATTAAAACTATGGGTCTGCTCAGGATGCCTTTAAACTTCACCCTCGGACGGCTCCATTCTATTACATCGCTGCAGTGGGGGGAGAGAAAACCCCCCCTTTCACTGCTTTAAAAGCAGGCAGCCAGGTTTTTCCAGTTGTTTTTTCTTTCTGTGCAGTGTAGATATAACCAGGGTCACGCAGCTGGCACACTGGCTGGTACGAAGTAGGAAGCTCTGGGAAACTTCTCAGTTACAATGAGCTGCACATAGGCCTGGGATATTTTGCTCTTTTGTTTTCCCATTTCATTCCAGCGATAATACACTTTATATGCAATTTCAAGTAGCTCAGCAATAGTCACATTCCTTAGCTCCATTTACCTTTTACAATTTAGAGATGTCAAAAAACAGTATAAACCAGTATAATAAACATAAATCCATTATTCTATTGTCCTAGATCCAAATCAGTTCACATTCCAGCAACCTTTAAATACAACTTCATAACTTCATACAATACCCCAAGTTCACATCTATCATAGTATTTTAACAATTTAAATGCTTTTCTAACAATATAAGCGATTACTTTAATGTGTAAGGATGCATCCTAAGGGGGAGCAAGGTGGAATTTTAGCAGTGGAACCGGTTCCCATTGTAATTATCTCCCCAAACAAGATTCTTTTGGTACCGAATATGAATATGCAAGCTAAAATACTGAGCTCAGATACGAAAACCATATACCAAGTTCAAATAAGCAGATGGATCACACTTACACCAATTTAAGACAATATTTCAATTTTTTGCATTGCACCTTGAACCGCTTACTGCTCAGCCAGGTGGAGATACCTCTGGGTCTCCCTGACAAAATGGGTCAGTGCGCGCTGGAGCCCCATTTGGCATCCGCCCCCCCCCCGCAGCAAGCTGGACTGGGCAAGGCCTTTTTTTTTAATAGTGTCTCATCTGGTGGGCTACAACTGTTATTCTAAAACCAGGATTCTTTACTTGATGTGCATACAAAAAGGCCAAATTTAGCGCACCGAGATGAGAGACAGCCTGTCACAGAGTTGCGCAAGTCTGGATATTGGAATAAAGCTAGTACGCTAGAAAAAAAAAATATAACAGCTACTACACATAAAATCTTAACATCATGTTCATGCAGTAAGGAACTAAATTACTCATGATCTTTTATACTATCACAAAATGCACCTTTTGAGTCAACTGATTCTCATGATTTAACAGTCTGTGAACTTACTGTACCATATAACAAAGACCTACCAAAATTGCAACATGCTTAAACAGATACCCAAAAAGAAAACAGGCTAATAAGGAAAACATTGTGCAGACTTCGGCAAGTTTACTGTGACCTGCATGTTATCAGTTAACTCTCTCTCAGCTGTCTGAAATGATTTAATGATCTCTGGTAAGGATTTATTTTGTCTTACTCTTCTCGCCCTAAAAACAACATTAATTGCAATAAGGTGTTATACTTCAAGATTCTATTCCCCGGACACTTTTCCCAATCATTTAACTTATACAGCAGCCACCATTAATTACAATATTTTACAAGATCTTCTTTCCTCATATTTCCAAGTGCTTCCCTATGTTTTGAAACACCTCCCAATACCGATTTTTTATGAACACGACTGAAAACAGTAATTTCTGACCCCACGGAAAAGCACAGGGCTGCTTGCAGCGTGAGTGGGAAAAGTGGAGAGAAAGTTTTACGGTGCACTTATACCACAAAGAAACAATTCTAACAACAACCAGTAAAACAATTAACTCACATTCCTGACAAGCTGCTTGACTTTCAGAGAGGCAATAAACAGCAGCACATAATATGCACTGTAAAACTCGCAAATAACATGTTGATAGCAAACTTTAGCATTCTCTACTGCCATTTTCAACACCAGCACTTCCCCAACCTCTAAGTTTTATACCCTGAGTCCCCAGGAGCACCCCCTTTTCCCGTCACGATTATCATGACCACATTGCCGACTGTCAGATTCACTTGCTGTTAACTGATCTAATCTGTCACACAGTTCTGTTGTCCAGTTCTATTTTCAGTGACTTCTTCTGTTCTCTCGTGGAAGTTAGAGGGTTAAAATGCATCAGGCTGCAACGCTGCAAAAATTCCGGCAGCAGCAGACCGTTCAAGCTTCCATGTAGTTACTAATGATTTAGCTTCTGTATCTCCATTGCTGACTTTATCCCATAATTTCTGCTCTATACTGTCCCAAAGTTCAAGTTTTGAGTCACTAATGCTCGTAACAGTCTTTTCAGGTTTTAATTGCTTCACTGTAGTATTTATCAGTTTCCAGATGGTTACAAGGCCGAGAATATATCTTTCGCGGTGACTAATTGCCTTCCACAACACAGTTCCCATCTTTTTCCAAGTCTCTATTTGAAAAACTCCTGACAGGTCAGCAGGATACCTATTGCCTCTGCACCAAGTTAATAGTCTTTTAAGGTTCTTCGCTGATAACGCAGATATGCCCGTTTCCATCGGCGGAGCGGAAGGCTCCATTTTGCCGAGTTTCTGTGAAGCTACCGCGGCTAAATTCTTTTTCACTTTATGACGCTTAATATTATTAATTACTTCCCTCCACGGTTTCATCAGTTTCTTAGCTGTTTTATCCTCGTCTATGACCATATCCCACAACACGTCCCCCAATTTACTCCACTCTCCTTCATCAAACAATAAATCAGGATCCTGAAAACACCCCTTAGTTTTCCCCGTTGCTACTAGACCAGCTAGCTGTTTAACGCAACTATAATCAACCCCCCGCTTTTCTAAAAAGCTTTGTAATAAATCTAGGGCTACTTCTAAATCCATTTCTCTGTTATTCATCATTTTAACCCGTTTCTCCGTTATTCATCACTTTTAATCCGTTTCTCCGTTATTTATCATTTTTAATCCGTTTCTCTGTTATCTATATCTCTTTTAACCCGTTTCTCTGTTATCTATCACTTTTAATCCGTTTCTCTATTATCTATCACTTTTAATCCGTTTCTCTGTTATCTATCTCTTCGTTATTCATCATTTTTAATCTATTTCCCCGTTATTCATCATTATAGTACGGTACCTCTTGCTAAATTAAGAGACCTCTTGCAGCCCTTGTTTCCTGTAGCCCAGCACTGGCGAACTTCAGTCGGTTCAGGCTTCGGAGTCGACACACCGCAGCACAGTGTTCGGTCGCTCTTACCCGCCGGTCGCTGCTCTCCCGGCGCCTTTTGCTTCTATCCGCCGCTTCGGATCGCCGGTTCGGGCGCCAATTGCAGAGAAAAGTCCCATCAGAGTTCCAGACCCGAGCGGACGGAGGAAGAAATGCGGCCGACCCAATATGAGTGATAAAGCATACTTCAACTTTATTGCCCGAGATAGCGTGCATTTATACCAAATACCATAATTATGCATACTTGTCTCTATCTAATAGGCTAAGCACATTTACTTACTCCACCTACTTGGGTTTAGCTAGCTATGCGCATCCCACATTCTTCTGACTCTTATCTCTTCAAAAATATCCTAACCCTGCCTTAGTTAGTACTTTTCCGTTCCCCCCTTTCCCACGGCCTAATAGACAAGCTAACTAAGGCCTACTTATGTCAACTAAAATGGGCTCTGCTCGTACAGTTGCTTGGTGGACTCATGTCTGTGCTCCTTGAGCCAATCCCCGACAAGTTTTGTTTAAAACGCATCTTGAGATGGCTGGATGAAGTGTCCTTTAGCTGAACGTTGGTCACTAAATGCTGAAATGATTATGTAACCAATATGCAAATGTGTGACCAATTAGGTCTGCAGGACTCCCTGAGGATGGTAACATTTTGTACATAGTGGCTGCTACTTTTCTTCCTGGTGTGCTGGCTTTATTCCAGACCCAGACCTGCACGACTCTGTGACAAATAACATCTCATCTCTGTGTGCTACAATTGGGCAAATTGTGAACTGGGCAGCAAACCTTGTTTTGGAGACAACAGTTGCCCTTGACCCCCAGGCCCCACAGCCCTTGGGCAGGGGGCGTTTCTGGCTGCTCGGCCTCCACACAGGTCTGCCCTGCAGAACCCGCTTTGTCACACAGCTGTAGAGGGTTTGTGTGTCTGGAGCGTGAGGGGAGGCCGTGGGAGCCGGGATTGTCCCCATACGAACGGCAGGGAATGAAGAGGCAGCCAGACTCTCACCGGTAGCGCCGACTGGCAGTGCAGGATGTCGTGGGCACAAATTAAAACATATGGAATTCCATCTCAAAGGCAGCAAACACTTTCTTACCCGGAGGCATGTGGGTGTCGTACAGTGGAGCAGATTGCCCAGAGAGGTTGTGCATCTCCAGCCTTGGAGATGCTCAAAACCCAAGTAGACTGTGTCCTACACAACCGGCTCAAGGTGACCCTGCTGGAGCAGTTGGCTTGGACTAAAGGATGTCAGCAGGTCCCTTGCAACCCCAGTGATTCTGAGATTCTGAGAACAGAGAAGACCAATGCCTCCCATTCAAAAAAAATAAAAAACCTTATTTGAAATGTGTTCTGTGACAGAAAGTGTCTTACGTGTATTCTCTTTCTCGTTTCCGTGGCTGGTTGAGCCTCACTGATGGCGAGGTGAACAGCATTGACTGCTCTTCTCTGCTCCACCACGCCGGTCACCTCACTGCAGACGGCTACCAGCGCTTCAGCATGACTGCAGCTTTATGTTTTACTACTCCAACCACCTTCCTGTGCTGCCTGTGTTTGGAAAGTCCTTGCAGGATGTTTCAGTGTCTCTCTTCCCAGGGGCTGAGGAGAGGCTGACAGTCCTGTGAGTTCCCTGGATCTTCCTTTTCCATTCCTCTTGCTCGTGCGGAGGTGAGTCCTGAGCCACCTGCAAGGTCTTTTCCGGCAACTCTCGTCTTAAAACAAAGGCTCACTGGGGGCACACATCAGGCTGCTCACGCTCAGGAACTCTGACCACTGCCAGGTGCCCGATGAGGATGGGATTCGAACCCACGCGTGCAGAGCACAATGGATTAGCAGTCCATCGCCTTCACCACTCGGCCACCTCACCAGCACACTGCTGCTGCTCCTGAGGCTGCTGGCACTGCCGCTGCTCCTGATCTCGCGCTGCCTGCTCCTGCTGCTCTGGCTCCGGCTCCAGCTGCAGCTCCAGCTGCTCCGGCGGTGGCGGCTCCTGATGCCTGCACCTTCTTATCCTGCTGGACATGGGAGGGGAGGAAACAGCCTCCAGCTTTTGCCTTTTGGGGCCTGGCCCACTCCCACAGTAGCTGGGCTGCCCTCTGAGGACCTTTGGGAAACAGGTCTCAGCATTCACATCAGGAAATGACTGAACAGCACAGCCCCACACACCTTCCCAGGAAGGAACACAGGAGAGTGACCCTGGGGCAGTTCAGTGCCTCCAAGGGAATTTACAGCCTCTCCAGGGAGGTGCCAGAGTCCCCATGACTTCGGCTTTTCAATATGCGATTGGACAGGCGCTAGATAATCTCATCTAGGCTCCCTTCCCCACAAAGCCTTGGAACAGATCATCCTCCAGGGAACCCTTCCACTCAGGGAGGTTCTGTGAGTTTTCAGACTTACATCATACTTTGTTTCGTGGCTTTTGAGCTGTGCCAAGTAGTAATGGGGCTCCTTCCCCAAGAGCTCTCACTCCACCTGGCCTTGCCTCCAGCGCTATGAGATGTCAGGGTCAAAAGATGAGGCTCTCTCAAGGCCAGGAACCATGGGTAAACCTGTCATTTACCAAGGAACTGTTTTGGGTTCTCATCTGGCTGGCACTGGAGAAGAGGGGAGGATGAAATAGGAGTGTCCTGCAGAGCTGATGCCAACTGTCTTTAATGAGAAAAACTGCTTAAGCAACGCAGTTTGGAGGCTGAGGAAAGCTCAGAGAAATGCTGCCGTCTGAAGGAAAACCTCCCTGACAGGCATGCTGCTTTTCCAGCTCCCCTGCAAGGCTCTGGCAATCACATATTACCCACTGGGAAGGGAGGAGGGAGGAAGGGAGGAAGGGAGGAAGGGAGGAAGGGAGGAAGGGAGGAAGGGAGGAAGGGAGGAAGGGAGGGAGGAAGGAAGGAAGGAAGGAAGGAAGGAAGGAAGGAAGGAAGGAAGGAAGGAAGGAAGGAAGGAAGGAAGGAAGGAAGGAAGGAAGGAAGGAAGGAGGGAAAGAAGGACAGGCAGCTGGCAGGCGTGGGCTGTAGCAGGACATGTCTTGCGGAGGGAGAGAACCCTGCAAAAGTGGGAGGGAGAATCCCCTGACTCATCGAGTCCAACCGTAACCTAATGCAACTCTCGCACTAAAGCATGTCCCTAAGAGCCTCGTCTAAACGGCTTTTAAACCCCTCCAGGGATGGTGACTCCACCACTGCCCTGGGCAGCCTGTTCCAGTGCCCGACAGCCCTTTCTGTGAAGAATTTTTTCCTAATATCCAATGCAAACTGAGGTCATTTCCTCTCGTCCTATCACTTGCTACTTGGGAGAACAGACCAACACCGTCCATGTTACAACCTCCTTTCAGGCAGTTGTAGACAGTGATAAGGTCTCCCCTCAGCTCCTGTTCTCCAGGCCGAACAGCCCCAGTTCCCTCAACCGCCCCTCGTCACACTTGTGCTCCAGACCCTTCACCAGCTTTGTCGCCTCCTCTGCGCTCTCTCTGGTGGTTCAATGTCCTTTGTACGACGAGGGGCCCAAAACTGGAAAGAAGATTCAAGGTTTGACCTCACCAGTGCCGAGTACAGCGGAACAATCACCTCTCTAGTCCTGCTGGCCACACTATTCCTGATAGAAGCCAGGATTCTGTTGGCCTTTTTGGCCACTTGGGCACACACTGGTTCATATTCAAGCAGCTGTCAGTCAGCACCCCCAGATCCTTCTCTGCCAGCCGACCCCATCAGCCCATCAGGGCCACCATGTCCTGGCCACCAGCCCCCTGCGGGCACCGGCGTCTGGGCCAGCACCACCGCTCCTGAGCCGGGAGCCCCAGGAGGTGACGGCGCCCCAGGGTTTGGCACTTGGGACTTTGAGGTGCGGGGAGAAACCTGGCAGCTCTGTTTTCAGTTTAAATAACCAAAGTGTCTCGTGATGTCCAGAGCCGGTCTGGTCCAAAGGACTGAAAAAGCCTCTGAAAAGAACTGCAGCACGTTCCCAGGAGACGCCATTAGATGCCCCATGATGGCTTCCTTGGCCAATTGCGCTGTGTGAGAAGGCCCATCAGCAAACCCCCAGTTTTCCAGTCAAGATGTATTTCAGTCACATCCTGCAGCTCCTCACGTGCAGAACCATTGAGGGCTGAGAGGGAAACGAAGCCCCATCCAGCAGGAAGCCGGTGTTGCCAAGCGCTGAGCAATGGTGCCTGCTCGGGGCCAGGACACACCTCACAAGCCATGCGGCCCCACCCGCTTTGTGTGCCGGGGCCAGGACCCGGGGCTGAGGCCACGCTCGCCCAGCCCGGCCGGATGCAGACGCTGTGTCCGCTCTGCGCGGTCAAGGGCGGCAGCAGCTGCTGGGAGGGAGCGACGCGCAGCCTCGGCGGCTGTTGGTGGCGGCGTGTGGTTGGCATGGCCGCAGCCGGGAGCCAGCAGGGCGTGGGCCGGGGGCCCGGGGTGCTCAGCCGCCCCTCGCCCCGCCGGGGCCTGATGCTGAAGGACGAGCGGCAGCGGCAGCTGGAGAGGGTGCGGGCTGAGCTGGAGGCCGAGCGACTCCGCGCCCGAGAGCCGCGCTGCCACTTCACCGCTGCAACGCGGGAGCTGAAGGAGGCGGCCGAGTGGGACCGGCGGCTCCTGGCCACATGGCTGCACTCCGCATGGGCGCAGCGGCAGGCGCGGGAGCTGCAGCGGCTGCGGGAGCTCATCCGGTGGCAGCGGGCGATGCAGATCCGCCAGCTGCTGCGCTCCAAGGAGGCCGAGCTGCGCCAGGTGCAGGGGACGCTGCAGCAGTAGCGCGGCAACGCCGTCCGTGAGGCACGGGACCTGCAGCGGCAGCTGGCCAAGGAGCTGGTGAGAGGAGCCGGGAGCAGCAGCCGGGCCTGCGCTGAGCTGCAGGACGTCCTCAGCAAGCTGCGCTGGGAGAGCCATGGCGAGCAGGCCGCCCGCATCCTCCGCCTGGAAGACCAACTGCTGCAGCAGAGGAGACTCTTCCTGAAGTACATCTCGGAGCGGTTCGAGGGCGAGCAGCCCGCTTCCTGCACCCAGGCCAGGGTCTGGCGCCGCCTGCACACCGGGGCCACCGGGCCCTGCTCTTTGGAGAGCCTCATGGCATCTTACTCCAGCCATGGAGAAGGGCAGCAGAAAACTGGCAAGACCTTCACAGAGGCTCGTCTGCGGGAGGAAGGGAACAGCGCGCAGGTTTGGCCAGAGACTGCGGGGCAAGACTCGGCGCTGCGCTGCTTGGAGTCCCCGCCGCAAGGAAGGAGCGGCCGCGGGCGCTCGGCGGCACAGGTGGCTGTTGCGGCCGTAGAGCAGCAGCAGGACGGGCTGCCTGGGAGCACTTACGTCAGGCTGCTGGAGCAGAACGCCCACCTCCAGAGCGCCCTGAAGGACCTCGAGCGGCGATGCAGTGTCCTTCAAGGGAACTGTCTGCTGGGGAAGGCAAGCTGTCCTCCAGTGCGGGAGGAAGCGGACCGGCTCAAGCACAAGGCTGCTAAGCTGGCTCTCATTAGCAAGCAGCTGGAAGAAAGAGCCAGGCAGCTTAGAGAAGCCATTGCACACCTGAGAACACCAGGTTGCAGACAGCCCTGACCGCCAGCGCGCCTCCGGAGCTCAGGGATTGCTGGCAGCAGGCAGGTGACCAAATGAGTTCTTGCAGCAGCACTGACAGCACACGCGCTTGACAAAGGACTCTGTGGCCGTGTGTTGGCTGACAGACTCAGGTCAGCCAGAAGTCTTGGCTCGATGCGTTCAAAACAACAAATAAAGGAACGATCTTTAGCCTCTTTACCTCTTCTTTGGGACAACGAGCCTCTTGGCTTTGGTATGATGCTCATGTCCTGAGACATGCGGGTTTTAATCCATTGCAGAGAGAAAGAGACCATAGCCCCAGAGGCCCCAGGAGAGTCCAGCAGGTCTTCTGGGGCGTTCGAGGTGACACTGATGTGCTGGCCAGGACCTCTGCTCACCACTGCTGTGTGTGTCCGAACCAGAGCTGTCAGCACCTTGATGCTGCGGACTACCTGGGTACAGCCTGCTGGTTTTTCTTCACCCCAGTGGGTGTCTCCAAGTCTTTCTGAGCCCGGGATCCAGTACAGAGGGCCAGACACAAGGGGTGGACATTGCCACGTGCAGAGGGAGGCGGCTGCAGGCTCAGCCCGTGTCCGGAAGGGCCATGTTTGTGGAAGGCCTTTGTTCGGCTGACAGGGACCAGGCTCTAAGTCCCTCGCCTGGCTGTGATGTGACTCGTGCCCGCAGCCGCCTGCCTCTTGCGCGGCCCAAGTCCCTGCTGCATTCTCAGCACCACAGTCACAAAGCCCACGCAAGTCAGTAAGAGCACAGGCGTTGCTGGACCCATCTCCATGGAAGGCCCAGTTCTTTCCCCTCAGAAGGCTGCTTCCCCTCCAAAAAGTGAGATGTCGTGGGTCAGTCTCCTCCTCACTCAGACACAGAAGAAGCAAAGACTAAAATCTGTCTCCTGGTCACGCCCAGGGCAGCCTGGTTCAACGGGCAGGCCCGAACTCCCGACTTCTCTGAGTGGCTCAGAATCATAGAGTCATTTTGGTTGGAAGAGACTCTCAAGATCGAGTCCAATAATTAACCCCAAACTGGCACTAAACCATGTCCCTAAGGACATAATCTGCACATCTTTTAAACACCTCAAGAGACTCCACCACTGCCCGTGCGGCCTGTTTCAGTGCCTGACAACCCTTTCTGGGAATACATTTTTCCTGATATCCAATCTGACCCTTTTGACCCTCAATGTCTTTTTCAGCGTGAGGGGCCCAAAACTGACCCAAGGTTTCGAGTGCCCAGGTCCCAGCACAGGGACAGTCGCTGCCCTGGGCCTGCTGGCCACACCAGTGCTGGTACCAGCCAGGATCCTGTGGCCTCTTGGCCACCTGGGCACACGCTGGCTCATGTTCAGCCGCTGGCACCAACACCCCAGGTCCTTTTGTGCCGGGCACTTTCCAGCCGCTCTTCTCCCCAGCCTGTAACGTCCATGGGGTTGTTGTGACCCAAGGGCCGGAGCCGGCACTTGATCTTGTTGTATCTCAGACAACTGGCCTCAGCCCATCGATCCAGCCTGCAGAGCCTTCCCACCCTCCAGCAGATCAACACGCCACCCAACTGGGTGTCATGTCTGAACTTACTGAGGGTGCCCTCGACCCCTCGCCCAGGTAATTGATAAGGATGTTAAACAGAACTGGCCCCAATGAGGCGCGGAAAGGACCTTACAACCCTTGATGTTGTGAGGAAGGTATGTATTTACAACTTCCGACACACAGGGAATAGATTCAACCAAGATGTGTGTGTTTTACAGTAGCTGTGAACTTGGGTAAATACAGTAAAGTGTTACATATTCATGAAAGTTTTAGGAACGCCTGTACATATTCATAACCTGTCCCCGAGAAGGCGCTTCTTATTACAATGAGTTCAGGAGACCCTTTCCAGAGTCTCCACCTCCGGCTGCTCCTGGTTGCAGCTGCACAGTGATCGTGAACCCGGGTCCTCTTCTCTGTACACGGTCACCTTTGCTCCGGTGTGATGAGTTGGTGAGGTCTCCGACTGCTGAGTTGGTTAAAACTGGTGTATCTCCTGTGCAGGATTTGGGGGTTCAGGGTTTGGGGGTGTAGGGTTTGGGGGTCAGGATTTGGGGGTACAAAATTTAGGGGGCAGGGTTTTGGGGTGCAGAGTCTTGGTGTGTATGAGTTGTGGGTGTGGGATTTGAAGGAAAATGATTTGGGGGTGCAAGGGTTTGGGGTGCAGGATTTGGGTGTGTAGGAATCAGGGTTGCAGAATTTGGTATTACAAGTTTTCAGGGTTCGTGGCTTGGGAGGAAGGATTTGGGGCTGCAGAATTTAGGGGAGCACGGTTTCAGGGTGCAGAGATTAGGGGGGAAGAATTGGGGATGCAGGTTTTTGGGGGCATTATCTGGGGTGGTCAGGATTTGGGGTGCAGGATTTTGGGGTGTAGGGTTTTAGGGTACAGGACTTGGTGGTGCAGGATTTGGGGGCACAGGGATCAGGTGTTCAGGAGCTGGGGCTGCAGAAAGTCAGGGTGCATTGTGTGGGAGGACAGGACTTGGGGTGCAGGATATGATAGTGGAGAGGTTTTGGGCTGCAGGATTTGGGGGTGCAGGTTTTCGGGTGGGAAATTTGAGGGTGCAGGGTGTTGAGGAATGATCTGGGGGTGCAATATTTGGGCTTTAAGGGTTTAGGGGTGCAGGATCTGCCAGTGCAGAGTTTGGGGACAGGAGCTGGGGATGCAGCATTTGGGGTTACTGGTTTTGGGGGTGCAGGGTTGAGGGAATTATTTGAGGTGCAGGGTTAGGAGAGTGCAGGATTTCTGGGTACAGAGTTTGGGGTGCTGGGTATGGGGCAGCAGGATCTGGGGGTGCAGGTTTTGGGGGTGCATTCGTTTGGGGGGAGGATCTGGGGGTACAGGGTTTGGAGGTGTAGAGTTTTGGGGAACGGGGTTTTGGGGGAGCAAGGTGTAGGTTGTGGAGTGCAGGAACTGGGGGTGCCTGATTGGGGGGTTCAGGGTTTGTGGGTGCAGGGTTTTTAAGTGCAGGGTTTGGAGGGGGGAGGCTTTGGGGTGCAAGATTTGGTGGTGCGTGATTTGGGGGTGCAGGCTGGGGGGGCAGGATTTTGGGGGGCCTGGTTTGGGGCTACAGTTTTAGGGTGCGGGTTCTGGGGGTTCAGGGTTTGGGGGTTCAGGGTTTAGGGCCGTAGGATCTTTGGGAGCAGGATTTGGGGTTGCAGGGTTTGGGGGCCAGGATTTGGGGTGCAGTGTTTTGTGGTGCAGTGTTTTGGGGTGCAGGGGTTGGGGAAGGAGGATATGGGGGTGCAGGGTTTAGGGCAGAAGGATCTTGGGCTGCAGGGGTTTGAGGTGGAGGGCTTGGTAGGGCAGGATTTGGGGGTGGAAAGTTTAGGGGGTAGGGGTTGGGGTTCAGGATTTGGGGGTGAATGGGTTTGAGGGTGCAGGGTTCTGGGGTGCAGGGTTTAGGGCAGCAGGATCTGGAGGTGCAGAGTTTTGGGGTGCAGGGTGTTGGGTGCAGGATCTGGGATTCCAGGATTTATGGGTGCAGGGTGTTGGGGGTTTAGGGTAGGAGGATGTTGGGGTGCAAGGCTGAAGGGTTTGGTAGGGCAGAATTTGGGGGTGCAGGCCTTTAGATGAGGCTTTGGGGGTGCAGGTTTCATGTCTTTAGGAACTGGGGGGGCAGGGTTTTGTGGCGCAGTGTCGAGAGTTTAGATTGCGGGGTGACAATAAAACCCTGGCAGATGTATTGCTAACCTCCTCTACTCCCTCACTTCCCCCTTTTGTCCCTCCCTCTCCCCCTTCCCACTCAGCACAGGTGATCGGGAGGGAAAGAAGGACAGAGAGAAGAGAGTTGGAAAATTAACAATGTTTTACTAATGCTGCTAATAAGAATAGAGAAAATAATACAAAATATACAAAACCAACCCCAGCAGCTGCAGAACTGGCACCCAAAGTCCTGGACTGGACTCTGCAGCCAACCGGAGCTGGATTCAGTCCGTCACTGGCCTCAGTTCGCAGGGACGACTAGCAAGGTCCTCTCCTAATTTCAGCCATAAGGAAAAGGGATGAAAAAGGAAAAGGGATGAAAAAGGGAAAGGGACAAGATCCTCGTGATCTCCCACTTTTAGATGAAGTATTCATGTGAATGGGATGTTACACTCCGTTGGTCAGTTTCTTGGTCACCTCTTTCTCGTTGCCCCTCTCACGAGATGTCCATCCGTGCTTATCAATAACTTCACATTCCATTGCTGTGTTTACCAAAACATGGATCTGGTTCTCCAGGAAAATGCAGCTGATATGAAGCTTTAGCTGACAGGCAAATTCACTGAAAGAGAAACTTGTTTTTTAACAAAACCAGGACATTCCACCCCTTATAATATGACTTAAACCTTATCTATGCAATCTATCAATACAATCTAATTAATCACTACTACTATATATATATATATATATACATATGTACATATTTACACAGGAGTAATTCATCTTAATCAGTGGATCATCCTTTGACAAAGTTCATTAAGTTCATTTTGTCACAACACTCTCCCAGGGCAGGAAAAATGGTACAAGTGCATCTCATGACCACTGTTTGTGGGTTAAAGACATCGACTTGGAAGGAGCTGTCAGGCGCCACTCGAAGAAGCGAGCGCTAGTTTCATCATCACTGTCTTGATCTGAAAGACACTTATTAAACACTGTTAGTGCGGCAATTCACATCCTGCAGTTCAGTATTGAATATTTTCACCTAGAATCAAATCCCCTTGAGGCACACACCGAACTTCTCCATCCTTAAGCATCACCCACCAGGTGCTGCCAGGTCCCTGGGCAAAACCAATCCCCTGAAATGGGCTTGCTTTGCCTGAGGCAGGAGGAACCCAGACTGCCTTTCCTGACATGTTTGTCATGTGTACTACAGGGACTTTATCTCCTTCCACAGTACGAAGAATTCCCGACTGAGCAGGCCCGGCTCGACTGGTTGATCCCCCAAGTGACCAACCAAGTGGCTTTTGCTAAATGTGAATCCCAGTGTTTAAAGGTTCCATCACCAAGTTTCTTTAGTGTAGTATTTAACAAACCATTGTACCTTTCAGTTTTCCCAGAGGCTGGTGCATGACATGGAATATGATATACCCACTCAATACCGTGTTCTTTGCCCCAATTGTCTATAATACTGTTTTTGAAATGAGTACCATTGTCTGATTCAATTCTTTCTGGCGTACCCTGTCACCAAAGGACTTGCTTTTCAAGGCCCAAGGTGGTATTTCGGGCTGTAGCATGAGGTACGGCATATGTTTCCAACCATCCAGTGGTTGCTTCCACCATTGTAAGTACATAACGCTTACCTTGACGTGTTTGTGGAAGTGTAATATAATCAATCTGCCAAGATTCTCCATACTTATACTTCAACCATCGCCCCCCATACCATACAGGCTTTAACCGTCTAGATTGTTTGATTTTGGCGCAAGTTTCACATTCATGAATAACCTGTGAAATAGTGTCCATAGTTAAATCCACCCCTCGATCACGAGCCCATTTATATGTTGCATCTCTACCTTGATGCCCTGAAGCATCACGGGCCCACCGAGCTAGGAACAGTTCACCTTTATGTTGCCAGTCCAAGTGCACCTCAGCTACTTTAATCTTAGCAGCTTGATCTGCTAGTTGGTTGTTTAGATGTTCCTCGGTGGCTCGACCTTTAGGCACATGAGCATCTACGTGCCGAACTTTCACAGGCAGGCTCTCTAGCCGAGCAGCAATGTCTTGCCACAGTGTGGCAGCCCAAATGGGTTTACCTCTGCGCTGCCAGTTGCTTTTCTTCCATTGCTGTAGCCACCCCCACAAGGCATTTGCTACCATCCATGAGTCAGTTTAGAGATAAAGTATTGGCCGCTTCTCTCGTTCAGCAATGTCCAAAGCCAGCTGGATGGCTTTCACTTCTGCAAATTGACTAGATTCACCTTGTCCTTCAGTGGCTTCTGAAACTTGTTGTGTGGGACTCCACACAGCAGCTTTCCACCTTCAGCGTTTTCCTACAAGACGACAGGATCCATCTGTGAACAGTGCATACTGCTTATCAGTCTCTGAAAGGGTATTATACGGTGGTGCTTCTTCAGCACGTGTTACCCCCTCCTCATCTGGAGACATCCCAAAGTCTTTGCTTTCTGGCCAGTCTGTAATCACTTCTAAGATCCCTGGGCGATTGGAATTTCCAGTTCGAGCTCGTTGTGTGATCAGTGCAATCCATTTACTCCACGTAACTTCGGTTGCATGATGTGGAGAGGGAACCGTCCCTTTGAACATCCAGCTCAGCACCGGCAGTCGAGGTGCCAGGAGGAGCTGTGCTTCAGTACCGATCACTGCTGAAGCAGCTCGAACTCCTTCGTATGCTGCTAGTATCTCTTTTTCAGTTGGAGTACAGTTGGCCTCAGATCCTTTGTATCCTCGACTCCAAAAACCTAACGGTCGACCTCGGGTTTCTCCTGGTGCTTTCTGAGGCTCCAGGTAAGTCCATTATCTCCGGCTGCGGTGTAGAGCACATTTTTAACACCTAGTCCAGTCCGAACTGGTCCAAGGGCCACCGCATGAGTTACCTCACGTTTCATTTGTTCAAAGGCTTGTCGTTGTTCAGGGCCCCACTCAGACTGGCTCTATTTACGAGTCACTCAATAGAGAGGGCTCACATTGTGGCTGTAGTCAGGAATATGCATTCTCCAAAAACCTACAATGCCCAAGAAAGTCTGTGTCTCCTTTTTATTAGTAGGTGGAGACACTGCTGCAGTTTTGTTGATCACATCCATTGGGATCTGACAACGGCCATCTTGCCATTTTATTCCTAAAACTGGATCTCTCATGCAGGTCCCTTGACCTTGCTTCGTTTTATGGCAAAACCAGCACCCAAAAGAATCTGAATTATTCTCTCACCTTTCTCAAAGACTTCTTTGGCTGTGTTGCCCCATACGATGATGTCATCAATATACTGCAAGTGTTCTGGAGCTTTACCTTGCTCCAGCGTGGTCTGGATCAGTCCATGGCAGATGGTAGGACTGTGTTTCCACCCCTGGGGCAAGCGATTCCACGTGTACTGGATGCCTCTCCAGGTGAAAGCAAACTGCGGCCTGCACTCTGCTGCTACAGGAATAGAGAAAAATGCATTAGCAATGTCAATTGTAGCATCACACTTCACTGCCTTTGACTCCAGTTCAAATTGCAGTTCTAGCATGTCAGGCAGAGCAGCACTCAGTGGTGGTGTAACTTCATTCAGGCCACGATAGTCCACAGTTAGTCTCCACTTGTCACTAGAATGATGCACTGGTCAAATTGGCCTGTTAAAAGGTGAGCGAGTCTTACTGATCACACCCTGGCTTTCCAATTGACAGATCAGCTTCTGGATAGGAATCAAAGAGTCTCGATTGGTGCGATATTGCCGGCGATGCACCCTCGTGGTAGAAATTGGCACCTGCTGATCGTCAGCCAGGGTCAGCCATTCAGAAGGGTCATCTGAGAGACCAGGCAAATCAGACAGCTGCTCAATGTCCTCAGTGTCCACAGCTGCTATACCAAACGCCCACCTGTACCCTTTTGAGTCCTTAAAATACCCTCTCCTAAGGCAGTCTATGCCCAGGATGCACGGAGCATCTGGACCAGTCACAATGGGATGCTTTTGCCAGTTCTTTCCAGTTAGGCTCATTTCAGCCTCTACAACAGTCAGTTCCTGGGATCCCCCAGTCACTCCAACAATATTGATGGATTGCGTTCCTTTATAATTAGAAGGAATTATCGTGCACTGAGCACCAGTGTCCACTAAAGCTTTGTACTCCTGGGGGTGTGTTGTACCAGGCCATCGCATTTGTACAGTCCAATAAACTCTGTTATCCCTTTCCTCCACCTGGTTGGGGGCAGGGCACCTCTAATTTCTGTTTTGCACAGTCTCTGGGTGTGAATTGGAGGTTCCTTCAAGAGCATCAGAATCTCTTCTGCTGCTTTTGTAAACTGGAGCAGCCACCTTCCTAGGAGTTTTTCCTTTTATCTCACGTACTCGTTCCTGAAGTTCTCAGTCTTCCATGCCACCTGTTCATGTTTTCTCCCTGCTCACGCAGGAAGAACCACAGTGAACCTCTTTGTGTGGGCTGCCTCTGTCCTCTCTCTGGAGATTGGAAACGCCTTCTCCTAACAGCTGAAACAGGGGTTCGTACAGGTCATGAATGGTACGTGTCTTTGAGTTCTTGGATTTCTTGCAACAGCTTTTCAAACCGGTCATCAGATTTTTCACACAGTTTCTCCACAGCAGAGACACAAGCCCGTAGAGAACCAGCAAGGCTGTCCTCAAAGTCCCAGAACTGCTCAGTCCCTTCAGTAATATTTTGTACACCTCCAGATGACCAGACCATTCCTGCCAATGACTTCGCATATGGAGGTGCTGCACTTTGTACACATCTGCACCACAGAGGTCGTGTACAATTGATTCTACCTGGGTCTGTCCCCTCTCGGCTGTTCGGTCCAAAACAGATGATCTCCCACACAGCTAAATCTCTCAGGAACTGGATACCTGTCTCCATAGTGTTCCATTTCCCTAACGTGCATATACAATCTTCCTTGTAGGGAAATCTCACCCTCATAGCTGCCAGGAGTCCGGTCCAGAGGGTGGTGGCGTTAGGCTCTCTTGAAATTGCTCTATCAATTCTGAGGGAGCTCTTATTCTTTTGCCTATGCTTCAGTTCTCCATATTCTTTGGCAACTCGGGTATTATCCAGCCCAGAGACCACTTATGAAAAGTAGGGCGCCTCCCCTGAACTAAGGAAACCCCCAAGAAGTCCAAAGAGTATCACATCGGGGTCACCAATTTGTTACATATTTCCAATCACTCACGGTTTAAGTGAACAAATCTTTTATTATATCCAATGGATTAACAGAAGCATAAGCAAAACAGTGCTGGGCGCACGGGGAGTCTGCGCTCTGCCAACAAGCACACCTGAGGTTTCTGATGAACCCCATTTATTGCCTCGGCCAGTCCTTCTTGAGCTCAGACCCCATGGCTGGTTGTCACCAGGGGTCTTCTCTCTTCCTCATTGGTGGTTGAAGAGTTCCTTCTTCCCCAGTGTCCCCCCTCACAACAGTTTGCCCAACGACCAACTGTAACAATCTTTCTAAATTAAACAGGTCCCATGCCTTATTTGGTGTCCTGGTTTTGTCAAAAAACAAGTTTCTCTTTCAGTGAATTTGCTTCATATCATCTGCATTTTCCCGGAGAACCAGATCCATGTTTTGGTAAACACAGCAATGGAATGCGAGGTTATTGATAAGCACGGATGGACATCTCGTGAGAGGGGCAATGAGAAAGAGGTGACCAAGAAACTGACCAACGGAGTATAACATCCCATTCACATTAATACTTCATATAAAAGTGGGAGATCACCAGGATCTCATCCCTTTTCCTTATGGCCGACATTAGGAGAGGACCTGGTGAGTCGTCCCTGCAGACTGTGGCCTAGTGACAGACTGAATCCAGCTCCGATTGGCTGCAGAGTCCAGTCCAGGACTTTGGGTGCCAGTTCTGCAGCTGCTGAGACTTTCAAGATTGGTTTTGTATATTTTGTATTATTTTCTCTATTCTTATTAGTAGCTTTAGTAAAACATTTTTAGTTTTCCAACTCTATTCTCTCTGTCCTTCTTTCCCTCCCGATCGCCTGCGCTGAGTGGGAAGGGGGAGAGGGAGGGGCAAAAGGGGAAGGAGGAGGGAAGAGGGAGGTTAACAATACATTTGCCAATGTTTTATTGTCACCCCGTAATCTAAACGCTCGACTTTTGGTCAATAAGGGTTGTTTCTGCAGCTTAACAGAATTTTCCACTTAACCATCTTCCTGGCACGAATCATTATCATATTTCTCACAGAATGGAGTTGAATCCAGTGGTTGGCTGGTCATGATGCTGTTCCACAGGGCCCAGTATTGGGGCCAGTTCTGTTTAACATCTTTATCAATTATGTGGATGAGGGGTCGAGGGCACCCTCAGTAAGTTTAGAGATGACACCCAGTTGGGTGGAGTGTTGATCTGCTGGAGGGTGGGAAGGCTCTGCAGGCTGGATCGATGGGCTGAGGCCAGTTGTCTGAGATCCAACAAGATCAAGTGCTGGCTCCCACCCTTGGGTCACAACAACCCCATGGACGTTACAGGCTCGGGAGAAGAGCGGCTGGAAAGTGCCCGGCACAAAAGGACCTGGGGTGTTGGTGCCAGCGGCTGAACATGAGCCAGCGTGTGCCCAGGTGGCCAAGAGGCCACAGGATCCTGGCTGGTACCAGCACTGGTGTGGCCAGCAGGCCCAGGGCAGCGACCGTCCCTGTGCTGGGACCTGGGCACTCGAATCCTTGGGTCAGTTTTGGGTACCTCACGCTGAAAAAGACATTGAGGGTCAAAAGGGTCAGATTGGATATCAGGAAAAATGTATTCCCAGAAAGGGTTGTCAGGCACTGAAACAGGCCGCCCGGGCAGTGGTGGAGTCTCTTGAGGTGTTTAAAAGATGTGCAGATTATGTCCTTAGGGACATGGTTTAGTGCCAGTTTGGGGTTAATTATTGGACTCGATCTTGAGAGTCTCTTCCAATCAAAATGACTCTATGATTCTGAGCCACTCAGAGAAGTCAGGAGTTCGGGTCTGCCCATTGAACCAGGCTGCCCTGGGCGTGACCAGGAGCTCTGCTGAGTTCCAGGAAAGCAGGAAGAAACAGGAAGGCCATGGCCAAAGAGGTTCAAGCCTGGCAGGATGTCCACTATGAAGAGAACACGGGTCCTGTGGTTGGGATGCTCTCTGTGCAGCACAGGGCACTTCTGCGATGTCACCTCTGAGTTGCTGTGGCTGCCGTGTCCTCACTGCAGCTCCCCACGGCAGAGCCCAACTTGCCGTAGGCAACTTCTTCACTCAGAAGGGAAAGCAGACCTGTGCACTCCTATGGGCAGGGCAGGATCTCCAGGCATGCACTTCTTGGGCCTGGACAGATTTTAGTCTTTGCTTCCTCTCTGTCTGAGTGAGGAGGAGACTGACCCACGACATCTCACTTTTTGGAGGGGAAGCAGCCTTCTGAGGGGAAAGAACTGGGCCTTCCATGGAGATGGGTCCAGCAACGCCTGTGCTCTTACTGACTTGCGTGGGCTTTGTGACTGTGGTGCTGAGAATGCAGCAGGGACTTGGGCCGCGCAAGAGGCAGGCGGCTGCGGGCACGAGTCACATCACAGCCAGGCGAGGGACTTAGAGCCTGGTCCCTGTCAGCCGAACAAAGGCCTTCCACAAACATGGCCCTTCCGGACACGGGCTGAGCCTGCAGCCGCCTCCCTCTGCACGTGGCAATGTCCACCCCTTGTGTCTGGCCCTCTGTACTGGATCCAGGGCTCAGAAAGACTTGGAGACACCCACTGGGGTGAAGAAAAACCAGCAGGCTGTACCCAGGTAGTCCGCAGCATCAAGGTGCTGACAGCTCTGGTTCGGACACACACAGCAGTGGTGAGCAGAGGTCCTGGCCAGCACATCAGTGTCACCACAAAGGCCCCAGAAGACCTGCTGGACTCTCCTGGGGCCTCTGGGGCTATGGTCCCTTTCTCTCTGCAATGGATTAAAACCTGCATGTCTCAGGACATGAGCATCATACCAAAGCCAAGAGGCTCGTTGTCCCAAAGAAGAGGTAAAGAGGCTAAAGATTGTGCCTTTATTTGTTGCTTTGAACACATCAAGCCAAGACTTCTGGCTGACCTGAGTCTGTCAGCCAACACACGGCCACAGAGTCCTTTGTCAAGCGCGTGTGCTGTCAGTGCTGCTGCAGGAACTCATTTGGTCACCTGCCTGCTGCCAGCAATCCCTGAGCTCCGGAGGCGCGCTGGCGGTCAGGGCTGTCTGCAACCTGGTGTTCTCAGGTGTGCAATGGCTCCTCTAAGCTGCCTGGCTCTTTCTTCCAGCTGCTTGCTAATGAGAGCCAGCTTAGCAGCCTTGTGCTTGAGCCGGTCCGCTTCCTCCCGCACTGGAGGACAGCTTGCCTTCCCCAGCAGACAGTTCCCTTGAAGGACACTGCATCGCCGCTCAGGTCCTTCAGGGCGCTCTGGAGGTGGGCGTTCTGCTCCAGCAGCCTGACGTAAGTGCTCCCAGGCAGCCCGTCCTGCTGCTGCTCTACGGCCGCAACAGCCACCTGTGCCGCCGAGCACCCGCGGCCGCTCCTTCCTTGCGGCGGGGACTCCAAGCAGCGCAGCGCAGCACCGAGTCTTGCCCCGCAGTCTCTGGCCAAACCTGCGCGCTGTTCCCTTCCTCCCGCAGACGAGCCTCTGTGAAGGTCTTGCCAGTTTTCCGCTGCCCTTCTCCATGGCCGGAGTAAGATGCCATGAGGCTCTCCAAAGAGCAGGGCCCGGTGGCCCCGGTGTGCAGGCGGCGCCAGGCCCTGGCCTGGGTGCAGGAAGCGGGCTGCTCGCCCTCGAACCGCTCCGAGATGTACTTCAGGAAGAGTCTCCTCTGCTGCAGCAGTTGGTCTTCCAGGCGGAGGATGCGGGCGGCCTGCTCGCCATGGCTCTCCCAGCGCAGCTTGCTGAGGACGTCCTGCAGCTCAGCGCGGGCCCGGCTGCTGCTCCCGGCTCCTCTCACCAGCTCCTTGGCCAGCTGCCGCTGCAGGTCCCGTGCCTCACGGACGGCGTTGCCGCGCTGATGCTGCAGCGTCCCCTGCGCCTGGCGCAGCTCGGCCTCCTTGGAGCGCAGCAGCTGGCGGATCTGCATCGCCCGCTGCCACCGGATGAGCTCCCGCAGCCGCTGCAGCTCCCGCGCCTGCCGCTGCGCCCATGCGGAGTGCAGCCGTGTGGCCAGGAGCCGCCGGTCCCGCTCGGCCGCCTCCTTCAGCTCCCGCGTTGCAGCGGTGAAGCGGCAGCGCGGCTCTCGGGCGCGGAGTCGCTCGGCCTCCAGCTCAGCCCGCACCCTCTCCAGCTGCCGCTGCCGCTCGTCCTTCAGCATCAGGCCCCGGCGGGGCGAGGGGCGGCTGAGCACCCCGGGCCCCCGGCCCACGCCCTGCTGGCTCCCGGCTGCGGCCATGCCAACCACACGCCGCCACCAACAGCCGCCGAGGCTGCACGTCGCTCCCTCCCAGCAGCTGCTGCCGCCCTTGACCGCGCAGAGCGGACACAGCGTCTGCAGCCGGCCGGGCTGGGCGAGCGTGGCCTCAGCCCCAGGTCCTGGCCCCGGCACACAAAGCGGGTGGGGCCGCATGGCTTGTGAGGTGTGTCCTGGCCCCGAGCAGGCACCATTGCTCAGCGCTTGGCAACACCGGCTTCCTGCTGGATGGGGCTTCGTTTCCCTCTCAGCCCTCAATGGTTCTGCACGTGAGGAGCTGCAGGATGTGACTGAAATACATCTTGACTGGAAAACTGGGGTTTGCTGATGGGCCTTATCACACAGCGCAATTGGCCAAGGAAGCCATCGTGGGGCATCTAATGGCGTCTCCTGGGAACGTGCTGCAGTTCTTTTCAGAGGCTTTTTCAGTCCTTTGGACCAGACCGGCTCTGGACATCATGAGACACTTTGGTTATTTATCTGAAAACAGAGCTGCCAGTTTTCCTCCCCGCACCTCAAAGTCCCAAGTGCCAAACCCTGGGGCCCCGTCACCTCCTGGGGCTCCCGGCTCAGGAGCGGTGGTGCTGGCCCAGACGCCGGTGCCCGCAGGGGGCTGGTGGCCAGGACATGGTGGCCCTGATGGGCTGATGGGGTCGGCTGGCAGAGAAGGATCTGGGGGTGCTGACTGACAGCTGCTTGAATATGAACCAGTGTGTGCCCAAGTGGCCAAAAAGGCCAACAGCATCCTGGCTTCTATCAGGAATAGTGTGGCCAGCAGGACTAGAGAGGTGATTGTTCCGCTGTACTCGGCACTGGTGAGGTCAAACCTTGAATCTTGTTTCCAGTTTTGGGCCCCTCGTCGTACGAAGGACATTGAAACACCAGAGAGAGCGCAGAGGAGGCGACAAAGCTGGTGAAGGGTCTGGAGCACAAGTGTGACGAGGGGCTGTTGAGGGAACTGGGGCTGTTCGGCCTGGAGAACAGGAGCTGAGGGGAGACCTTATCACTGTCTACAACTGCCTGAAAGGAGGTTGTAACATGGACGGTGTTGGTCTCTTCTCCCAAGTAGCAAGTGATAGGACGAGAGGAAATGACCTCAGTTTGCACCAGGGGAGGTCTAGATTGGATATTAGGAAAAAATTCTTCACAGAAAGGGCTGTCGGGCACTGGAACAGGCTGCCCAGGGCAGTGGTGGAGTCACCATCCCTGGAGGGGTTTAAAAGGCGTTTAGACGAGGCTCTTAGGGACATGCTTTAGTGCGAGAGTTGCGTTAGGTTACGGTTGGACTCGATGAGTCAGGGGGTCTGAAAGGGCCTGACAGCTGATGTCCTCTTCTCCCTCCCACTTTTGCAGGGTTGTCTCCCTCCACAAGACATGTCCTGCTACAGCCCACGCCTGCCAGCTGCCTGCGGCCCAGTCCCGCTTGCCAACAGCTGCAACGAGCTGTGCGACATCCAGTGCGCCGACTCCATCGCTGCCATCCAGCCCCCGCTGGTCCTGGTGATGTTGCCAGGCCCAATCCTCAGCTCCTTCCCTCAGGGCACAACTGTGGGATCCACCACATCGGCTGCTGTGGGGAGCTCCCTCAGCATTGCCATTGTGCATGTTGCTTCTGGGGGCTACCTGGGGATGGGTGTTTGGGTGGTCTGGGCCATGGGCTCTGCGGGCCTCTGGGACGCTGAAGCCAGTGGATTGCCTGCCCACGGTCAAGCACTGGGAGCCCGGAACAAACCCTGCAGCCAGCCCTGAGAGCACGGCCATGGTCTGCAGAGGAGTTGGGCTCCCACCGCTCCCCCTGCAGGAAGGGGCCTGCACGGGCCTTCTGCCTCTTCCCAAGGAAGCCTCTCTCTTTCCCCGTCTTGCTCTGCTTGACTTTATGCTTCCCATGAAATCCTCCCTTCCTCCCTTCCTTCCTTCATTCCTTCCTTCCTCCCTCCCTCCCTTCCCTCCTCCCTTCCCTCCTCCCTTCCCTCCTCCCTTCTCTCCTCCCTCCCTCCGCCCTTCCCAGTGGGTAATACGTGATTGCCAGAGCCTTGCAGGGGAGCTGGAAAAGCAGCATGCCTGTCAGGGAGGTTTTCCTTCAGACGGCAGCATTTCTCTGAGCTTTCCTCAGCCTCCAAACTGCGTTGCTTAAGCAGTTTTTCTCATTAAAGACAGTTGGCATCAGCTCTGCAGGACACTCCTATTTCATCCTCCCCTCTTCTCCAATGCCAGCCAGCTGAGAACCCAAAACAGTTCCTTGGTAAATGACAGGTTTACCCATGGTTCCTGGCCTTGAGAGAGCCTCATCTTTTGACCCTGACATCTCATAGCGCTGGAGGCAAGGCCAGGTGGAGTGAGAGCTCTTGTGGAAGGAGCCCCATTACTACTTGGCACAGCTCAAAAGCCACAAAACAAAGTATAAGTCTGAAAACTCACAGAACCTCCCTGAGTGGAAGGGTTCCCTGGAGGATGATCTGTTCCAAGGCTTTGTGGGGAAGGGAGCCTAGATGAGATTATCTAGCGCCTGTCCAATCGCATCTTGAAAAGCCGAAGTCATGGGGACTCTGGCACCTCCCTGGAGAGGCTGTAAATTCCCTTGGAGGCACTGAACCGCCCCAGGGTCACTCTCCTGTGTTCCTTCCTGGGAAGGTGTGTGGGGCTGTGCTGTTCAGTCATTTCCTGATGTGAATGCTGAGACCTGTTTCCCAAAGGTCCTCAGAGTGCAGCCCAGCTACTGTGGGAGTGGGCCAGGCCCCAAAAGGCAAAAGCTGGAGGCTGTTTCCTCCCCTCCCATGTCCAGCAGGATAAGAAGGTGCAGGCATCAGGAGCCGCCACCGCCGGAGCAGCTGGAGCTGCAGCTGGAGCCGGAGCCAGAGCAGCAGGAGCAGGCAGCGCGAGATCAGGAGCAGCGGCAGTGCCAGCAGCCTCAGGAGCAGCAGCAGTGTGCTGGTGAGGTGGCCGAGTGGTGAAGGCGATGGACTGCTAATCCATTGTGCTCTGCACGCGTGGGTTCGAATCCCATCCTCATCGGGCACCTGGCAGTGGTCAGAGTTCCTGAGCGTGAGCAGCCTGATGTGTGCCCCCAGTGAGCCTTTGTTTTAAGACGAGAGTTGCCTGAAAAGACCTTGCAGGTGGCTCAGGACTCACCTCCGCACGAGGAATAGGAATGGAAAAGGAAGATCCAATCCAGGGAACTCACAGGACTGTCAGCCTCTCCTCAGCCCCTGGGAAGAGAGACAGTGAAACATCCTGCAAGGACTTTCCAAACACAGGCAGCACAGGAAGGTGGTTGGAGTAGTAAAGCATAAAGCTGCAGTCATGCTGAACCGCTGGTAGCCGTCTGCAGTGAGGTGACCGGCGTGGTGGAGCAGAGAAGAGCAGTCAATGCTGTTCACCTCGCCATCAGTGAGGCTCAACCAGCCACGGAAACGAGAAAGAAAATACACGTAAGCCACTTTCTGTCACAGAACACATTTCAAATAAGGTTTTTTATTTTTTTTTAATGGGAGGCATTGGTCTTCTCTGTTCTCAGAATCTCAGAATCACTGGGGTTGCAAGGGACCTGCTGACATCCTTTAGTCCAAGCCAACTGCTCCAGCAGGGTCACCTTGAGCCGGTTGTGTAGGACACAGTCTACTTGGGTTTTGAGCATCTCCAAGGCTGGAGATGCACAACCTCTCTGGGCAATCTGCTCCACTGTACGACACCCACATGCCTCCCGGTAAGAAAGTGTTTGCTGCCTTTGAGATGGAACTCCATATGTTTTAATTTGTGCCCACGACATCCTGCACTGCCAGTCGGCGCTACCGGTGAGAGTCTGGCTGCCTCTTCATTCCCTGCCGTTCGTATGGGGACAATCCCGGCTCCCACGGCTTCCCCTCACGCTCCAGACACACAAACCCTCTACAGCTGTGTGACAAAGCGGGTTCTGCAGGGCAGACCTGTGTGGAGGCCGAGCAGCCAGAAACGCCCCCTGCCCAAGGGCTGTGGGGCCTGGGGGTCAAGGGCAACTGTTGTCTCCAAAACAAGGTTTGCTGCCCAGTTCACAATTTGCCCAATTGTAGCACACAGAGATGAGATGTTATTTGTCACAGAGTTGTGCAGGTCTGGGTCTGGAATAAAGCCAGCACACCAGAAAGAAAAGTAGCAGCCACTATGTACAAAATGTTACCGTCCCCAGGGAGTCCTGCAGACCTAATTGGTCACACATTTGCATATTGGTTACATAATCATTTCAGCATTTAGTGACCAACGTTCAGCTAAAGGACACTTCATCCAGCCATCTCAAGATGCGTTTTAAACAAAACTCAAGTAATTGTGCAGGCTTCAAACGTCTAAAGCTGCGAGGTCAGTGATCTCTGTAGTTTCTAATTACGTGTTTTGTTAGTCGCTCTTATCCTTGTTAGTAGAGCAGATTGACCAAAAGTGAAAGGATTTAGATACATTTCGGTTAGCGCTTTCCAAGAGGATTCATTCTTTTAAGTGGTAATGACTACAATTCCCTCTTTGGGACTTATTTGTGTACATCTACATATCAAATAAGTCCCACCTTTTCTAAACTGTCTTTGTGAGTGCAACAGAACGCTTCACCACACATTGCAGCATAACATACAAATACAACAACTGCTAATACGATCATTCCAATCCACCTCTTAATCCACGACTGTGAATCAGGAATCCAGGGCAAAAATCCTGTCCAAACCTCTTGAAATCCGTACGAGCTGTTGTCTTTCTGTGCCTCACGCAAGACGGCAACATGTTTCTGATCTCCTCTAACTCAGTCTTGATTCTTCCAGATTGATCAAAATTCAAACACGGTGTTTTCCCAAAAGTGTCCCAAGACATATAAACAGGAAGGGATATTCCTAATACAGGCACCCTTCATTTGAATTTTCAGGACCTGTGTGCATTCCCAGCAGCGGGTCTTGTCACCCGTCTGCATGGTCTGCTGGGTCAGCATGAAATGGACATTTTGGGCCCATGATTCTCCTGATTTAATCATCTGTGAACTCACCATGTAACCCCGTGAACCATCTAACAGGCAATGACCACCTGATTGTAGAAACAGATCTCTACAAAGAAACAGGTTAATGTAAAGTGCAATTAATACTAATAAAAATCCTTGTATGAGGTTCTATTGCAGTCCAAGTGCAGTTCATCACATTTCTGCAGTTTTAGGGATAAAGTAGTGATCTTGTCTATCATGTACTCCTGGGTAACTCAGACATTCCTGAGTGTCACCAGTAACAGGACTGGGTAGGGAATATCACATTTGTGATGGATCCATTCAGGTGGTCTCTGGGGTGCTGTCACCGTTATTGGCTTTCACGGCTTTTGTCCCAGACATTTCCAAAGCGTTTTGCATTTCCTTGTGGATAACATCTTGTTGGAATAGTTTATGTATTTTCTTGAGCACGCTAAGCCATTTTACCATTTATTTGGTGGATAACCATCTTTTGCCTAATTCTACTCAGGTAATATCCATTTACACTTCACGTGCCAATGCTGTCAGTTGTGTTAACTAGACCTGACTCATTCCAACAGACAAACTTCCGTAAATCAACTGCTTCACTTCACTGGCGTTGAACTTGGTTCCAAACAGCTTCATGTCATTGACTCTGCTCTCTTTGAAAGGTCACGGGAACGAAGGGAAGGTGCAAACTCTCCAAAATACGGACATTGCACCTACCCTAAAAATGGACGAGGAGGAAAATCTCAGGAACTACAGGCTGGTCGATGAAACTTTACATTTTGAGTTCCTGTTGTTATTGTCTTAATGGAAAACAAAGCTTACAGGAGAGAAAGAATTGCACAAGAGCAACACCTTTGACAGATGCTCACCAGAACTGTTAAACAATGCCATCTCCATTTTCTTTAGGAACCCCCCACCAACTTTATATTAAAAAAATCAGTTGGCAAAAATTTGCAGTTGATCATTTACTTAGTAATTATACTCAAACCTTTGCAATTTAGATTGTTTCGAGTGAAAACTAAAAGCATTGGTGTCCGCTTTCCACCTCCCACTGTCTCTTTGTGTGAGCAGAGTAATTGGTGCAGTGAAGAACGTCTTGGTTTGGTTTTCGTTTGCCTGTTTGTTTCAATGCAATTTCTTGTGGCCGAGTGCTTTGGCTCCTTGTGTTTCTACCTGGGGCTTATCCAGGAGAATCCATCAGAGTGCACCAGCCTCTCCAGAGGGAGAACAAACACGACAAGCAAACTGAGGAAACTAAACGGTGTCGGGTTTGTGGTGACAAATCCAATAGATCTGAGGGTGTCTCAGTTGTGAGTCGTCTTCTCTGGGTGATGCGTCCACACTCTGGTGCTTCAGCTGGTGACAGCGGGAGCTGCATTAGAACACAGAGTTACTGCTCTGCATGTTTTCCTGGTTTTCCTTCCAAAGGAAGCTGTGCTGCACATGGCATTGGTATTTATCCTCACATATGATTGACAGTGTATATATATGTATATGGTATTTCACTACGTCTGGAGACAGTTTTGTGACCAGATAGGTCCAACGACATTGAATATGGCATTGCATGCCTATCTAGAAAATAAAATCTGCATTCTCAGTACGTATGGCAGACACATCTACATAGGTGTCTGTTTCTGGGTTTCTTAAACACGGACCAGTTCTTGCATCTTTACTGTTTAAATGTGGAAACTGAAGGAGACTTTTTAAAAAAGAAAAAAAAAACCTTCTCCGAATGTCCCTTTTTATTCAAAATAAAACTACAGAATTCCCAAACGTTTCAGTAAATACAATTTCTGCTTAGTCTTTTCTTCCTAATGCATTTTAGCAGAAGAGCACTCATTCTGTACTAGGCATGACGTGTTTTCTGTCATGGTCTTTATTCCCCAGATCTCATGCCAGACTCTGTTTCTCCTACATGTAATTATACATAGAAATTAGCCTCTGGGGGTAATTATTGGAGATCATTGGAGATAACAACCTTCCTCTTCCCTTTCATTTCTTTGATTGGCAGACGACTTTATCAGCTCAGTGCTTATGGTATAAGGGAAGCTTTCCCCGCAAAGACAGCGAGTCCTTGGAAGGAAAACCTCTCAGGTGGGTCAGAGAAGATCCATCTGATCCACTGCTCGTTACTGCAGTTTAAAGGCCACACGCACGGCTGGAAATCCTGAACTGGTAAGTCAGTCTTCATGTTTTCTTACAGTAACAGATGAATAGATCAAGAAATCATAGATCAGTTACAGTGTAAATGATTGCGCTGAATCCTTCAACAAGCAATTCTTCTTGATTATGCCATCCAATACATTTTCATCATGTAAACTGCCAGATGTATAGTGAGGGAATACACTTGTAAGTCAAGAATAATGGCAAAACACATCCAGTTTTTCAGTTAAATTCTCTGTCCTGCTCGCCATTTCCTGGATTCTTCTGTTTCATGTTTAGAGACAGAAACTGCCAAAGCTTTGTTCCTGGATTGCAGTCAGATTTGTCAGCCCCTCACTAATAAAAAGACCACACATGTTCAGGGGAGGAAAGGAAATAGCTGAAGAGTATATTACTGTTCTGGATAGATTAATGCCTCTTTTGTACAACATGTTTTTCTCTCATGCATACACAAACATGCATATATTAATGAGCTGTAAAATCTAAGAGATTGGAAAGAAGCGTGTTTATGTGTTCATTATTTGCTCTCATTGCCCTTAAAAGCAGGAAGAAGAAACCTCACCTTCTCCACCTTAAATCATTTATGGTATGGACAACTACTTAAAGGTTAGTAAAGGATCACTAAAATGTCCATGAGGAGAAATTGGCATTTCTAGAGCACAAATAAGAGATGTGTTTTGCAAGGAGATAGATCCATATACAGTATTACAGTCTAGACTACAAATGCTCAGTCGATGTCTCAAGCAGATATCCACTGAGTATAAAAGGAATCTAGAGCAAAACAGTCAATGGGAACATGCAAGGTCTGCTCTAAGTTACTGGCTGGACAGCTGTCTAAATCAGAGCTGAGAGCAAACTGAAACAAGAAAGAACTCTTCTTCTCTGTCCAAGACAGGTGTTTAGTACAAGCCAGAGGAACCACCCACTGCAGGATCTGGTCTTTAGATTCAGTTCAAAGCTCTTGCTTAAACATAAATTCCTAAAATCTGTAACTAAGGGATTTGTAATCTCTGTAGCAGTCTCTCCTATGACCATCACTGCTGCCCCTGGAAACACAAAGGTGGATAATTTCCTATTAGGAAATGAAGAAAGTCTGACATTTTCAAAACTCCGTGTTCCATTAGCATTACACCTGTGTTTTTAGTAATTTTTATCCCTGTACCACCTGAACCTCTGTGGTGCTGCTCTCAGTAGCGGGAATGTCAGCAGCCAGTCTGTGTTCTTCACATTCCATCCTACATGAAAACAGTGTGCGCTACAGAGGGGTTTTGCTACATTTTGGGTTGATTTTCTAGTGTTGCTATTGATAGTACAGTAACAAACCACTGGAATAAAGACATGCGTCCCTCTCACTTTCTTTCCTGTAAGAAATGTTGTTCTACTTTGTAGAAAGTCCTTGGTCAAGGTGCCTTTAGTTTCACAACTCACGTCACGAACCACTTCTTTTGTGACATCTCTCCCGTCCTGAGCCTTTCCTGCACTGACACGTCCCTTGCAGAGACAGTGCACTTTGTGTGAGCCTTGGTGGTCCTGCTGATACCTCTCCTGATCATTGTTTTCTCCTACTGCTGTATCCTGTCAACTATCTTGTGTGTGCTTCAGTGCAGGGAAGGAGAAACGCCCTTTCCACTTGTACCTCCCATTTGGCTGTAGTCATGATCGTTTTCTCGGCCACTCTCTTCATGTACGCCAGGCCCAGGAGGATCCATCCGTCCAAACTCAACAAAACAGTGTCTGTCTTTTGTGCTGTGTTCACTCCAGCACTGAACCCTCTGATCTATTGTCTGAGGAACAAGGAGGTGAAAGAGAGTCTGAGAAAGACCACGGGCACAAGCTGCTTTGCACACCAGTAAGTTCTGAGGATAAGGATACGGAGGAACATGGAGAGGAGTGACAAGTGTCCTTCTTGAAATGTGGTTGAGTAAACCTCTACAGCTTGTTCATCACTGACTCCGTCATCACTGACTCATTGCACTGAAGCCCGGCAAGGAAGAAATGGTATGTGGAAATGTCTCCTTCCCATTCGTGAGCGCTGTGACGCTGAATATTCTGCTACAGTATCAATAAAATAAGCCATAATAGGACTTTGGCTGATGGATTATTTCCTTTTGAAAATCCTAAACCCTAGATTTATAGTTTTCAAAACCATGTAGGAATATTGGAAATTGAAATAAATAACTTTGGCTTTTTCTATGGATAAACAATGTTTAATCCAATTCCTTAGCTGTATTCCTTAAACACGTGTTCATTAGAGCAAAAGCAAAACAGCGCAGGGTGCGCGGGGGATTCGCTCCGCCCAACACGCACACCTTTTAACAACAAGAGCTGTGCTTAAATACAGTGAGGTGTTCCATATTCACAATGACCCCAGGAACGCCTGTACATATTCATAACCTTTCCCGCTTCTCATTACAAGGAGTCTCGGAGAAGCATTTCCAGTCTCCTCTTTGAGCCGCCCTGTTCGCCTGCGCTGTGTCACTTGGTGGTTTTGAGGAGGGTCTTTGGGGTCTTTGGATGAGACTTCATAAACAAGTCTCATAACTTTTTACCTAGAACTTAACCACCTTTCCTTTTTCCAGCTTCAGAGCCCGAGCCTCATTTGGTTACACCTGTAAACACTGAACATCTCAGCACGAATCGCAGCTGCATTTCTCGCACTGTGAAGATATTTGGGTGCTGAACTCCGAGCTCAGCGCTGGCGGGGTGAAGTTCCTCCCTGAGGGGATGAGGGGAGGAGGGGGCGGGGCCAAGGGCCGGCGGCGCGCGGGGCTGAGGCGGCGAGCTGCGATTGGCCGGCCGGGACGCAGCGGCCGTTCCCGCCCGAGCCTTCGGGCGAGAGACAGAGCGGGAGTGCGGGGAGCGGCCGGGACGGGGCCGCCCCACAGAGAGCCCAGAGAGCGGGGTTCTGGGACTCTGCCCCGGGAACGAGCGACAGGAGGAGAGGGAACGGCCCCGATGGTACCAGGTGACGTTCTGACTGGAGACTGGAAAGTGTTCCTCCCAGCAAGGGCTGTCGGGCACTGAACAGGCTGCCCAGGGCAGTGCTGGAGTTGCCATCCCTGGAGGGGTTTCCACATGAGCTCCCGAGGGACATGGGGCAGTGCCGGGGGGGTTATGCTTGGACTCCAGCATCTTCAAGGTGTTTGACAACCAAAAGGGTTCTGTTGCACACTCAATTTTCACACTGTCATAGAGCCCGAAGGTCCCAGCGGGGTTTGGATCAGCGTGTTCTGGAACATTCTCAGTGGGTCAGGTCTGTGTCAAGAGTGTGGTGGAAACGAAAAGAGAGAAGGTGGAGAGAACAGTGGGGAGATGGAGGAGCAAGAGTGAAGGTGAATACCAGAGAGAGCAAGTGTGTGCAGGTCAGCAGTGATCACCCCAACCTGCCCCACAAACACGGCACCCAAAACTCCTGCACCCCAAAATACTCTTCCCAAACCCTGCACGCCCAGCTCCTTCCCCCCAAACCCTGCACCAAAAACCCTGCCCCGCAATCCGCACGCCCAAATCCTCCACCCCCAGATCCTGACTTCCCAAACCCTGCACCCCAAATCCTGCAGCACCAAACCCTGCACCCCAAACTCTGCACCCCTAAAGCCTACAATTGAAACCTTGAACCCCCTAATCCTGCCCTCCCAAATCCTGAACCCCGAAACCCTGCACCCCAAACCCTGCATTCCCAAATGCAGCACCCCCAGCTCCTGAACACCCAAACACTGCACCCCCAAATAAGACAGCCCCAAACCCTGCACCCCAAAATCCTCCACTCCCAAAGTCTGCACCCCAAAAACCTGGACCCCCACATGTGCATCCCCAAACCATGCCCTCCTGAAACACTGCACTTCAAACCCTGCACCCCCAAATCCTGCCACAAACACCCTGCCTCCCCAAACCCTACACCCCAAGATCCTTCCCCCACCTCCTGAAACCCCAAACCCTGCACCCCAAAGAATTCACTCCCAAACCTTGCACCTCCAAATCCTGCACCTCAAAGGCCTGAAAGCCCAAGCCCTTCGACCCCATCCCTGCACCACCAAATCCTGCACCCCAAAAGCCTGCACCCCAGAATCCTGCACCCCAAATTCTGCCCTACCAAACCTTTCACTGTAAACCCCTGTACCCCAAGGTTGTGCTACCCTAAACACTGAACCCCCAAATCCTGCACCCCCAGATCCTTGCCTCCCAAAACTCTGCACCCCAAATCTCTCACCCCCAAATCCTTCCCCCACCACCCTGCACCCTCAAATCCTTCACCCCCAACCCCTGCGCCCCAAAACTCCACACCTCCAAATCCTGAACCCTGAAACCCCACACCCCCAAATCCTGTGCCCCAGTCCTATACACCCCACACTCTGCAACCTTAAATTTCTCCCCAAACCCCTGCACCCCCAAACCCTGCACTCTTAGACCTGACTTCGAAACCCTGCACCCCCGAACGGTGTACCCCCAAATCCTGAAGCCCCAGATCCTTCCCTCCCATACTCTGCAGCCCCAAATCCTGAACCCCAGATCCTGAACTCCAGGATCTTGCACCCCCAGACCCTGCACCCCCAAATCAGACCCCCCCAAAGCCTGCACCCCCAAATCTTTCACCCCCAAAACCTCAACCCAGAACCCTACACCCCAAAACGCTACACCTCCAAATCCTGAACCCTTAAACCCTGCACCCCCAGATCCTCCCCCCAAACGAATGCACCCCCAAAACCTTCACCCCCAGATCCTGCTGCCCCATACCCAGCACCCCAAACTCTGCACCCAGAAATCCTGCACTCTCCTAACCCTGCACCTCAAATATTTCCCTCAACCCTGCACCCCCAAAACCTGTAACCCCAAACGCTGCCCCCCCAGCTCCTGTCCCCAAACTCTGCACTTCCAGATCCTGCACCCCTAAACCCTGAAAGCCCAAATATTGCACCCCCAGATCCTTCCTCAACACCATGCACCCCCAAATTCCCCACCCGAAAACCTGCACCACCAGATCCTGCACCCCCAAATCCTGCACCCTGGAACCCTGTGTCCCCAAATCCTCCACCCCCAAAACCAATGCACCACCAAACCCTGCACCCCAATGTGCTGAACACCTGAAACCTGCACCTCAAAACCCTGCACCCCGTATCCTGACCCCCCAGATAATGCCCCCAAAACTCCTACATCTCCAATTCTTCCCCCCTAAACTCTGCACCCACAAAACATGCACCCCTAAATTGTGCGCCCCCAAATTCTTCCTCCCAAGCCATGAACCCCCCCAAACCTGTAATACCAAACTCTGCATCCCTGAATCCTGCACCCCGAAATCCTTCACACACAAATCATTCACCCCAAAGTTCTGCACCCCCAAATCCTGCCTCATCAAGCCCTGTACCCTAAAGCTCTGCACCCCAAAGGCCTGCACCGTAGATCCTTCACCCCCAAACCCTGCATCCCAAATCCTGGCTCCTAAATCCTGCACCCCAAAGGCCTGCACCGTAGATCCTGCACCCCCAAACCCTGTGTCCCAAATCCTCGTCCCTAAATCCTGCACGCCCGGTTCTGAACACACAAACCTTGTACTCCCAAATCCTGCACCCTCAGATCCTCGTCCCCAAAGCCCTGAACCCCAAAACTTAAACACCCCAAAATCCTGCACCCCCATATCATGCCCCATAATGTGCACTCCCAATCCTGCTCCCCCATACCCTGCACCATTAGACCCTGCACCCCAGACTCCTGCATCTCCAAACCTTGAACCCCATAACCATACACTCCAAACCTTTGCACTCTCAAACCCTGAACCCCCAAATCCTGCAGCCTCAGTTCCTAAACACGTGAGTCGTGCACCCCCAAACCCTCACCCCAAAGCCCTGCACCCCAAAATCCTGCCCTCCCAAACCTTGCACTACAAACCCCTACACCCCAAAATCTTGCACGCTTAAACCCTGCCACCCCATATCCCCAACACCCTGCCCCCCAAATCCTTCCCCCAACCCTGCACCCTGAAACCCTTCAGCCCCAGATCATACACCCCCAAACCCTGCACCCCAAAAGCATTTGCTCCCTAACACCGCACCCCCAAATCTTGCACCCCTTTATTCTGCCCCCCCCCAAACCCCAGCACAACCAAACCCTTGACCCCCAAATCCTACAATCCTAAACCAGGCACCCCCAAACCCTTCCCCATCAAACCCTGCACCCCCATATCCTGCACCCCAAGACCCTGCGCTCCCAAATCCTTCATCCCCAAGGCCCCCAAGGCCATCACCCCTCAAACCCTGCACCCCTGAAATCCTGTTCCCTAAGACCCTTCACTCCCAGGTCCTGAAACCCAAACCCCTGCACCCCAAAATACTGCACCCCAAACCCTGCAGGCCAACCCCGGCACTGCAGAGCCCTTCAACGCAAAGTCCTGCACCCCCAGTTCCTGAACACGCAAAACCTGCCCCCCAAACCCTGCACCTTTAATCCTCCACCCCCTTGACATTGCACCCGCAAACCCTGAACCCCCAAATCAGGCACCCCCAGTTCCTGCACCCCATACCCTACACCCCAAATCCTACCGCCAAAACTTTGCAATCCTTAGTCCTGCCCCTCACACCTTGCACCCCCAAACTCTGCACCCCAAACCCTGCACCCCAGATCCTGCATCCCCAGATCCTTCCCTCCCAAACTCTGCACCTCCAAAACCTGCACCCCAAGATCCAGATACTGTAAACAGTGAACCATCAAATCCTGTACCCCAAATCCCTCACCCAAAGCCCCTGCACCCCTCAAACCCTGCGCCCCAAAATCCTGCTCCCCTAAATCTTGGACACCCAAACCTTGCACCCTCGATTCTTGTACCCCCAAACCCTGCACCCTGAAAGCATTCAGGCCCAAATCCTGCACCCTAAAATCCTGCACCCCCAAACCTTGAAACCCAAATCTTGCACCCTAGATTCTGCATCCCTATTAACCCTTCACCCCAAAACCCTGCAACACAATATCCCACAACCCCAATTTCGGCCCTACCAAACTCTGCACCCCTAAACCCTAAAGCCAAAATCTTGCACCCCCTAATCCTGCCCTCGCAAATCCTGAGCCCTGAAACCCTGCCCCCCCAAACCCTACACCCCAAGATCGTTCCCCCACCTCCTGAAACCCCACACCCTGCACCCCAAAGAATTCACTCCCAAACCTTGCACCTCCAAATCCTGCACCTCAAAGGCCTGAAAGCCCAAGCCCTTCGACCCCATCCCTGCAACACCAAATCCTGCACCCCAAAACCCAGCACCCCAAAATCCTGCACCCCAAATCCTGCCCTACCAAACCTTTCACTGCAAAGCCCTGCACCCCAAGATTGTGCTACCCTGAAAACTGAACCCCCAAATCCTGCAGCCCCAGATCCTTGCCTCCCAAAACTCTGCACCCCCAAATCCTGCACCCCAAATCTCTCACCCCCAAATCCTTCCCCCACCACCGTGCACCCTCAAATCCTTCAGCCCTGACCCCTGCACCCCAAAACTCCTACAGCCCCAAAACTCCACACCTCCAAATCCTGAACCCTGAAACCCTGCACCCCCAAATCCTGTGCCCCAGTCCTATGCACCCCACACTCTGCAACTTTAAATTTCCCCCCAAGCCCCTGCACCCCCAAACCCTGAACTCCCAAAGCCTGCACCCCAGAACCCTGCACCCCCAAATTCTTCCCCCAAACCCTGCACCCTTAATTCCTGCAACCCCAGTTCCTGAATGCATGAAACTTGCACCCCCAAATCCCTGCACCCCAAAACCCTGCTCCCTCAAATCCTGCACCTCTAAACCCTGCACTCCCACATTTTGCCACACCAAACATTGCACCCCCAAACCCTGCACCCCCAAGCTCTGCACTTCAGGTTCTGTACCCCAAAATCCTGCAGCTGCAAAACCTTCATGCCCATACCCTGCATCCCCAAGTTCTGACCCCCCAAAATCCTCCACCCCAGAACCCTGCAGCCCCACACCCTGCACCCCCAAATCCTGCACACACCAACCCTGCACCCCAATCCTGAACCCGAGTTCTTAAAACTGTGGAACCTGCACCCCCAAACCCTGCCCTAACAATCCCTGCCCCCCAAGATCCTCCCACTCTAAATGCGTAACACCCTGCAATGATGAATCCTGCACCCCCAAATCCTGATCTCCAAAGCCTGCACCCCCAGAACCTGCAACTTCAAAAGCAGCACCCCCAGATCCTGCCTCCTACAACCCCAAAACGCTGCACCCCCAAATCCTTCCCTGCCAAACAATGCACCCCCAATCCTTGACCCCCCAAATCCTGCAACCCAAATCTCTGCACCCCCCAATCATTTTCCTTCAAATCCTGCACCCTAAAACTGCAGACCCCAACATCTTGCACCCCCAAACCCTGCGCCCCGAAATCCTGCACCCAGAAACCCTACACCTCTAAACCCTGCACCCCCAAATGCTGCCACATCAAACAATGCAGCAGCAAACCCTGTGCCCCGAAACCCTGAGCCCCCAAGTCCTTCACCCACAGGTCCTGAACGCATGAAACCTGCACCCCCAAACCCTGCGTGCCCAAGTCCTGCACCCCCAGCTTCTAAACACCCAAATCCTGCAGCCCCAAATTCTGCACCCTCGAATCCTGCACCCCAAATTCTGCCCCCCAGCTCACCCCTCCAAACCCAGCACCCCCAAAGCCTGCACCCCCAAACCCTCACCCCAAATCTTGCACCCCCAAATCCTGCCCTACCAATCCCTTCGCCCCAAGATCCTGCTACCCTAAACCCTGAACCCCCAATTCTGGCACCCAAAATCCTGCAGCCCCAAATCCTGTACCCCCATAACCCTGCGCCCCCCAGTCCTGCCCCCTAAATCCTGCACCTCAAAACTCTGCACCCCCAAACCCTGCAACTTGAAAAGCTGCACCCGCAGATTATGCCTCCTACAACCCCAAATCCTGCACCTCAGAGCGCTGCACCCACAAACCCTACAGCCCCAAACCCTGTCCCCCCTAACCCTGCCCCCCCAAATGCTGCACCTTAAACCCCTGCATGCACAAGCCCTGCACCCCCAAATCTTGTCCCCCCAAACCCTGCAATTCAAAACCGAGCATCCCCCAAACCCTGCACGTTGAAAACCTACAACCCCAAAAGCTGCACCCCAAGATTCTGGCCCCAACCCTGCACCCCCAAATCCTGCACCCCAGATCCTGAATCCCAAACCCTTCACCCCCAAATTCTGCTTCCCTAAGTCTTACACTCCCAGCTTCTGCACCCCCAAAGCCTGCACCCCAAAGCCTGCACCCCAAAGCCTGCACACTAGGATCATCATTCCCAACCCCTGGTCCCCCAGTTCCTGAACACGCAAACCCCACACCCCAAATCCTGCCCTACCAAACCTTCACCCCAAAACCCTGCACCCCCAAACCCTGCACCCCCAAATCCTGCCACCCCACATCCTTCAGTAGAAAACTCGCACCCCAGAACCCTGCACCACCTGCCCCCCCAAACACTGCACCTCCAAATTCTTCCCCTCAACACCCTGCACCCCCAGATCCTGACCCTGAAACCCTGCACCCCAAAACCTGCACCCCCAGGTGGTGCCCTAGCAAACTCTTCTCCCCAAATCCCTGCATCCCAGGATCCTGCTGCCCTGAACCCTGCACCCCCATGTCCTGCACGACCAAACCCTACACCCCAAGATCCTTCCCTCCCAAACTCTGCATCCCCAGGTCCTGCACCCCCAAATCCTCCAGCCCGGTGTCCTGAACCCTCCAACCCTGCAGAGCCCAAATCCTGCATCACCAAATCCTGCATCCTCAAATCCTGCCATCCCAAACCCTGCACCCCCAGATCCTGCACCCCAAACCCTGCTCTCTCAAATCATGCAGCCCCAAAACATGTGCACCCTCAAACTGTGCACCCCCAAACCATTCACCCCCAAACACTGCACCCCCAAATCCTGACTCTCCAGATCCTGCACTTGCAAAACCTGCACCCCAAATCCTGCAATCCCAAACCCTGCACACAGAAACCCTGGACCCCCGAACCTCTGTACCCCATTGCACCTTGCAAACCTGCACCCTCAAATCCTGTCCTACCCAACCCTTCACCCCAAACCCCTTCACCCCAAGATCCTGCTGCCCTAAACCCTGCACCCCCACATCATCCCTCCCAACCCTGCCCCCCAAACCCTGTCCCCCTAAAGCCTGACCCCTAAACCCTGCTCCCCAAAATGCTGCTACCCCAAATCTTGTACCCCCAGATCCTTCCCCCAACACCCTACAGTGCCAAACCCGGCACCCCCAATTCTGGCTCCCCAATCCCTGCACCCCCAAACCCTGCACCACTGAACCTTTCACCCCGAAACCCTGCTTCCCCAATCCTCCCCCCCAAAATTCTGCACCCCAAAACCCTATACCCAAAACCGTGCACCCCACAAGTTGCACCCTAAAAACCTGCACCCCCAAAACCTGTACCCCCAGATCCTTCCCTCCCAAAAATTGCACTCTGAAATCCCTCACCCCAAATCCCTGCACCCCTAAATCCTCCAACCCCCACATCCTGCGCCCTCAGGTCCTAAACACCTGAACCCTGCACCCCCAAGCCCTCACCCCAAAGCCCTGCACCCCCAAATCCTGCCTCTAAACCCTGAACAACAAGGTTCTGCAGCCCAAACCCTTCTCCCCCATATCCTGCACCCCAAATCCTGCACCCCAGAACCCTGCACCCCCATATTGTGATCCCTACACCCTGCACCCCCAGACCCTTCCCTCCCAAAACCTGTACCCCCATAACCCTGCACCCTTCAACCGTCCACCCCCAACTTCTGCAGCCCCAACTTCTGCAGCCCCGGTTCCTTAACGTGTGAAACCTGCACCCCCAAGTCCTGCACCCCAAAACAGTTCACCCGAAATCCTGCCCCCAGAAACCCTGTACCCCCAAATCCTTCCCCCAGCACCCTGCACCCCCAAACCCTGAACCCCCTAACCCTGAACCCAAAACCCCTGCACCCCTCAAACCCTGCACCCCAATATCCTGCTTCCCTAAATCTTGAACACCCAGACCTTGCACCCTCAAATCTTGCACCCCCAAACCCTGCACCCCAAAAGCATTCATGCCCAAATCCTGCACCCTAAAACCCTGAACCTCCAAACCCTGAACCCCAAATCCTTCACCCCCAGACCCTGCACCCCCAGACTCTGTCCCCCAAATCCTTCCCCCAACACCCTGTCCCACCAAAACCTACATCCCCAAATCCTGCACCTCCAGGTCCTGAATACCCCAAATCTGCACCCCCAAATCCTGAACTCCCAAAACCTGCACCCCCAATTCTGCCTCCACAAGACCTGCACCCCCAAACCCTGCACCACTAAATCCTGCACCCCCAAACCCTGCACCCCCAAGCCCCTGTAGCCCAAATCCTGCCCCCCACAAGTGGCACCCTAAAAACCTGCACCCCAAAATCCTGTCCTACCCAACCCTTCACCCCAAACCCCTTCACCCCAAAATCCTGCTGCCCTAAACCCTGCACCCCCAAATCGTGCCTCCCGACCCTGCTTCCCAAACCCTGCCCCCTAAAGCCTGACCCCTAAACCCTGCTCCCAAAACGCTGCTACCCCAAATCTTGTACCCCCAGATCCTTCCCCCAACACCCTGCAATCCCAAACCCTGCACCCCCGAAACATTCACCCCCTAACACTGCACCCCCAAATCCTGGAACCCCAAACCTTGATTTCCCAAACCCTGCACCCCAAAACCCTGTGCTTCCAAACCCCGCACCCCCAAATCCTTCACCCCCAAACCGACACAGCCCACTCTCCGCAACGTTAAATTTCCCCCCAAACCCCTGCACCCCCAAACCCTGATCTCCCAAACTCTGCACCCCAGAACCCTGGTCCCCCAAATTCTGCCAACAAACCCCTGCCCCCCAAGCTCTGCAGCCCTAAATCGTGCACCTCCTCATCCAGCCGCCCAAACAATGCACCCCCAAACTGTCAACCCCCAGATCCTGCACCCCCAGGTCCTGAACATCTGAACCCTGCACCCCAAAACCTGCTCCCCCAAACTCTGCACCCGCAAATCCTGCTCTGGAAAAGCCTTCACCTGAAACACTGCACCCCAAAACCGTACACCCCCAAAACTCTGCACCCCCAGCTCCTAAACCTGAACCGTGCACCCCCAAATCCTGTGCCCCACAATCCTGACTCCCCACAGCCCATACTGCATGCCGTGCACTCCAAAACCTGCACCCCCAAATCCTTCCCCCAAAGCATTTGCCCCCGAATCTTGTTCGTCCAGACCCACCCCCCAAAACCCTGCACCCCTGAACTCTGCTCCCCCAAACCCCGCACTGCAAAACCTTGTCAACCAAATCCATCACCCCCAGATCCTGCTCCCCAAAACCCTGCACCCAAAATCCTGCCCCACAAACCCTGCACCCACAAATTCTGACCCCCAATCAATGCACTTACAAACCCTGCACCCGCAGATCCTTCCCCCCCAAACCTGGCACCCTGAAATCGCTCACCCCAAATCCCTGCACTCTCAAATCTTGCACCCCCACAAAATGTGCACCCCCAAATCCTTCCCCCAAACACCCTGCACCCCCAAAACCTGTACCCCCAAATCCTGCACCCCCAAATCCTGAAACTTCAAACCCTGCACCCTCAGATCCTTCCTTACCCACCCGTGCACCCCCAAATCCTCCAACCCCCACGTCCTGCACCCCCAAGGCCTGAACACCTGAACCCTGCACCCCCAAGCCCTCACCCCAAAGCCCTGCACCCCCAAATCCTGCCTCTAAACCCTGAACAACAAGGTTCTGCACTCCAAACCCTACTCACCCATATCCTGCACCCCAGATCCTGCACCCCAGAACCCTGCACCCCCATATTGTGATCCCTACACCCTGCACCCCCAGATCTTTCCCTCCCAAAACGCGTACCCCCACATCCTGCACCCTTCAAACCCTGCACCCCAAACCCTGCACCCCCAAATTCTGCAGCCCCAGTTCCTTAACGTGTGAAACCTGCACCCCCAACTCTGCACTCCCAAATCCTCCAGCCCCACGTCCCGAACTCCCAAACCCTGCACCCCAGAACCCTGCACCCCCCAAACCCATTCACCCCCAAATCCTGCACCCCAAACCCTACCGCCTAAACTTTCTACCCCCAAATCCTGCCCTACCAGGCCTTCCACCCCAAAGCCCTGCAGCGCAAGATCCTTCTGCCCTAAACCCTGCACCCCCATATCCTCCTTCCCCAAACCCTGCACCCCAAAACCTGGCACCCAAGAACCCTGCACCCCAAATCCTGCGCCCCCAAATCCTGGCCCCCAAACCCTGCACCCCAAACTCCTGCACCCAAAGATCCTACTGCCCTAAACCCGGAACCCCCAAATCCTGATCGCCCAGAACCTGCACCCCCAGACCCTGTAGCCTGAAATCAGGCCCCCAAAACCCTGCCCCCCCAGCCTTGCACCCCCATCCTTCATGGGGGACGAGACCCCCAAGAACCACGGTGCCTCACACCAGAGGCACAAAAAGCGCTTGAGCAAATGGCAAGAAAAATGGATAGATCAGAATTGCCGGTTCCTCTTCGTGTCTGTGACACCAATAAGGAGCTGGCAGGACTTTTGGGCCCGTGGAGCACGGAAGAAAAGAATCCCTTGTTAGGATTAGAATGGATACTTCTAACCAATCCAAACCAAACCCATCATTCAGAGGCGGGAAGCCATTGCCAGGTGGCAGTGAAAGGACTGAGCCGATATCTGACCTTGTCTGGGTCGTATGTTGGTGGAATTGTGATCCCCATTTCTCTCCATCTGTTTGAACAGATCCTTCTCAAACACGACGATCTGGCCTCAGCTCTCGCCTGGGTTCCGGTGCGGGTGGACAATCCTTATCCACCGCATCCCGTATTTAAACCAACCTCCCCTTGCAGCCCGTGTCAGTTGTCAGTGAGCGTCCCTTAGATGCCACAACCATCGTCACGGGTGCGAGTAGTCGCTCCCGCAAAGGAGGTTTTGTGTGGTTTGAGCAGGGTCAGTGGCATTCACAGGTTGTTGTAGCTGAAGGATCGGATCAAATTTTAGCGTTACAAAAGTGGCAGAACCGCCCAATTAATCTGGTAGCAGATTCTCTTCATGGTCTGGAGTTGTACGAAGAACACATAGAGCGCTTGTGCAGCGAGTTTCCAACTCCTTGTTGTTTGAGGCATTATTGGATTGGTGGAACGTGTTAGATTATAGGACAGCGGCGGTATTTGTAATGCATATAAAAAGCCACTCTGACCTACCAGGTGGTCTAGTTGAGGGAAACACCATCACAGACAAACTCGTGGCGGTGACAGATGTGTCTCCTTTTGAACAAGCCAGACAAGCTCACGCGTTCTTCCATCGATCCTCAGCATCGCTCCCAAAACATTTTGCACTTCCCGAGGAACAAGCTGGATCCATTACCGCAGTTGTCCTGCCTGTGCCCGCATAGCGCCTCTGCAACAAAAGGGAGCGAATCCTCGGGGCTCGCAGCCAGGTCAGTCGTGGCAAACTGATGTTACTGAATTTGCAGCGTTTGGCCGACAAGAGTACATTGGTGTGTCCATGGACACCTGTTCAGGACCGTTGTGGCTACAGCTTTGACCTCAGCAAACGCAAAAGCAGGAAGGCGTCCTTGATTACAAGCCTTTGCTGTCATGGGAGTTCCTACCCAGATCAAACAGATAATGGCCCCGCACACCATTCTGACACTCCTGCAACCTTCCTCGTCCAGTGGAAGGTGCAACCCCTGTTCGGAGTCCCTTAGAACTCTACTGGCCAGGCAGTTATGGGGCGTGCACACGCACCTTGAAAAGCCTTTTGCCCGTTCTGAACAAACAAGGGGAATTGGTGTGGGTGCAGAAGAGGTTTTGATGAAGGCATCGTATGTGCTGAACTGGCTTAATCCTAAAAGTGAGACTGAAACGGAACCTGTTGTTATGCACCATATCAACAATGTCAAAGGTCTTTCCGAAGAAGTACCTAAGGTCAGTGTGTTTGATCCGATAACACAGCAATGGGAAGGTCCTGTGTCACTGATCACCTGGGGAAGGGGATGTGCTTGTGTTTCCACAGGTAACCATAACAGCTGGTGGATTCAGCGCAGTGGGTGAGGCCTTGGCTGGCCAGCAAAGAAGAGACCGATTGCAGTGGTGATGACCCTGACCCTCAGACGTGTTGTCGCTTTCAGCAGCGGATGCAGCCGGTGTTGATCTTTGCAGAACAGAGCAGCGATTAGTGGTTTGTTATCGGCCATGGCCACGGTTGTGAAGTTTGATGGGATGTGTTGTTTGAACTTCAAAGACCATTCAGAATCTATACATAAAAAGATAACAGATTTGCAGAACATGAAAATAACAGAAGATGTTGGTTTTTTGGGTTGGATGCGTTGTTTGGTTAAAAGGAATATCGAAAACAGGTCTGTTCTTGTTAAGTGTAATTGAATTGGCTGTAATATTCTTACCCTGTATTTCACACAGTCTTCAAAGCACAATACGGCTTGTTGTGAACATTCTCTTAAATGAAAGAGGGGGAGATGCAGTGGCAGAGCCCCCCGGGGGGATGGGGTCGTCGCCAGCCCGGCCAGGAGGTGAAGCCGGAGACCAAAGAGACAAAAGGAATCCTGTAAGAGGGTACCAGCCAATGAGCAATCGCCGACACGCGCGTGCAGAGCGCGTGGACAGTGCGTGCAGCCAATCACGGTACTGGATAGCGCGTGCTGTAACCAATCACGTTGTTGCACGGCGTGTGGACAGGGCAGCTTTTGGCCCAAAGCCAGCGTGGTGGGGCGGTCAAGGTGAACTCTGTGAACATCACTTGGTGTGTCCGGTTCCGTCTCTCGCATGGCAGCGACATTGAACGGCCGCAGTTTCCTGTGTTTTGGTGACCCAAACTCTCCAGTGCACAGGACGGTGATCCTCTGTGCAGCAACAAGGCCTGTTAGCACAGTGCAAGTTGGGCTACGTTAAAGCAGTAGAGCAGCACTGGATAATGGGGGGAGGATCAATAAGTGTGTTAATGACCTGGATCACGGGAGGAACGTGTATTGCAGTCCAAGAGTACGTGGACTTCCTATTTTCTTTCATTCTTTGATGCTGTGTTTTTATAGAAGACCTACATGCTTGTAAATGGGATTTGCTAGATTATAGTAGCACACTGCAGAAATGAGTCATCTCTCTGCAGAATCTTTCTGGGGCTTCTGCCTGTGATCCTCTGAGACAGGCAGTTCTTCCCAAATTATTTACTTCTCCAAAGTATTTAATTCGTAGCCTTATGTTGCAGAACAGGGAAGCTCCATCCGGTGTGTCTGACCTGTGATGCACTGAGCATGCATCGTGCTTAATGCACCAGAAGTTATGTTCTGGATTCATTTTAATGAGAGTAGATGGTTGGATGGGTTCTTATCACACTAAACAAATGCATCTCACAACTTTGGAAACTCTCTCATCTCTTTTGATCAGCCATCTCTATTTGTTAATGCTGAAACAACAGGAACTCTTGTTTAACCTGTTTTCCCACTCTCCATTCTCTAAGCTGAGAGACTGCGCTGAGGCGCTGCTCACAGAGTTGTATTGAAACATCCATAAACACCAGGGAGTTCAGAGCTTCTCAGCTGTGGAACACGGGTGAATTGGGCTTCTACCGTTTGCTTCTTTGCAGAAGAACCCGCAGCACAAGCTGGAACACAAGCACAGTTCACTGCCAGGTCAGCCAAGTTGTTTAATACAGCTCAACCTCGGGAAAAACAAACAAACAAACAAACAACCCCAACCCAGCAATGGGTTAAACCCAATAATAATAAAGCGCTTTCAGCTCTCGCAGCTGCTGTAAGCGAGGAACAGCGTACGTGCAGCTGGCTGTGTATTACACTGAGCTCTTCGTTTGCGTACACTTGAGGTCTTGCCCGTGTCTGTGATCGTGTTGCTTGGCCACTGCAATCTTGCCCCCACTTTGTCAAACGTTTCTCAGCTGAGGTGAGACAGCGGAAGTGGTTTGTGTGCTCCTGTACCTCACAGACTGACAAAAACGCTGGATGGGAAGTGGATATTTTAATGAGTTCAGTAGGTTTTGTTGGGAATTCAGCATGGTCTAGTGTGGTCTTACTGGATCTCCATGTTCTGCTGGCTCCACTCAGAGCTGGAGTATTACAGTGAAAACGGGGAATATATTTAGGTGTCACTGGAGTGTTTCTCAGCATTTCAAATGGCTACTGAAGTACATTATTTCTATAGTTTTTCTTCTATCCCCATAGGAAAATGTGTGCACAGGAACGTTTTCTGTTTCAGATCTTACAATTTCATACTGACCATTTATTCTTCTTTTTCTTTTGATCAGAAATCCGCAGGTAGTCAGTTGGAATACTGGGATAATCAAGTCAAATAATCAAGAAAAAGCAGCAAAAATTGCAAAGAATCTCTCTGAATTCTTGAAGAACAGACAAAATCCCCCTCTGGTACATCCGCCTCTCCTTTCAACAAGTCTAGTTACTGGAATATGAAAGATACTGGAATACAACCTCAGAATCAGTTTTAATTCTATTCCCTCCAGCCCTCCAGAGAACACTCATGCAGAAATGTGTTCTCCCAGTAAGAAAATCCAAAGAAAGATCAAAAAAATGATGACAGGCATGCACGCAATGTTCCTTTTAGAGCATCATAGGGTCATTTTGGTTGGAAGAGACCCTCGTATCATCAAGTCCAACCGTAAACCCAACACTGTCATTACCCCGTGTCCTGAGAACCTCATGTCCGTCTGTCCAGCCCTCCAGGGATGGCGACTCCAGCACTGCCCTGGGCAGCCTGTTCCAATGCCCCACAGCCCTTTGGGGAAGAAATTGTTCCCAGATCCAACCTCAACCTCCCCTGGGCAACCTGAGGCCGTTTCCTCTGCTCCTGGCGCTTGTTCCTGGGGAGCAGAGCCCGACCCCCCTGGCTCCAAGCTCCTTTCAGGCAGTTCAGAGATCAGAAGGTCTCCCCTCAGCTCCTGTTCTCCAGCTGAACCCCCCAGGTCCCTCAGCCGCTCCATCACCCTTGTGCTCCAGCCCCTCACCAGCTCCCTTCCCTTCTCTCCACTTGCTCCAGCACCTCAAGGGTTTTCTTGGCGTGAGGGGCCCAGAACTGCCCCCAGGATTGGCGGTTTGGCCTCCCCAGGTCCCAGCACAGGGACGGTCGCTGCCCTGGGCCTGCTGGCCACACCAGTGCTGGTCCCAGCCAGGATCCTGTGGCCTCTTGGCCACCTGGGCACACGCTGGCTCATGTTCAGCCGCTGGCACCAACACCCCCGGCGCCTTTTCCAGCCGCTCCTCCCCAGCTGCAGCGTCCATGGGGTTGTTGTGACCCACGTGCAGGACCCGGCACTTGCCCTTGGTGACCCTCAGACACCCATCCAGGCCGTGAGCTGCAGCTTCTCCAGGAAAATGCTGGGGATACAGTGTCAAAGGCTTTGCTGAAGTCTAAGTGATTCTTTAATAAAGGTAGTCGAAAAATCCCTTGGAAAGCAAAGTGCAGGAAAGAGGTAAATCTTGAACCTGAACCTTTTCCTCTGTGATTAATGTGATGTAATTTATTTTCCGATAAATTAAGACATGTCAGTAAAACGGGAAAAGACAAAAGGTCTGTTTTGGGACGTCCTGTAGGAACTTTTTCTTCCCTTTGCCCATGCTGAACTGCCCCATCCCAGTTGAAGCACAACTTGCCAATTTTTAACTTTAATTTTCTTGTTAGGTATTTTTGGAGGTAAATTGAGTAATGAAGTATCAGAAATACAGGCCACAAAGATGATTAAGGGCCTGGAACATCTTTCCTATGAAGAGAGGCTGAGGGAGCTGGGACTGTTCAGCCTTGAGAAGAGAAAGCTCAGGGGGATCTTATCAACGTGTGTCAATATCTGATGTGCAGAATGAACAGGAGGGAGCTGGACTCTTGGGGTGCCATGATAGGGCAAGAACCAATGGGCATAAACTTAAAAACAATGCGAACGCAAGAAAAACACTTTTTAAATCTATTTTTTTTAATTGTGTGGGGCTGCTCAAAACCGGAGCAAGTTGCCCAGAGAGGCTGTGGAATCGCTGTCTGTGCAGATGTTGAACCCTGACGCAGCCAGGACGGGCTCTCAGGACAGGACAGGCTCGGCCTGAGCCCGGGCTTGGACCAGCCGAGCTCAGGAGGGTCCCTTCCCGCCGAGCAAGCCTGTGATCCGTGAAATCCTGGAAACCGTTGTCCTTATTTTCCAAACCTGACTTATTTTATGTTGGAATCTTGTGTAATGGATAAAAATTTCCACTTCAACACATTTTGTGAAACTCAAAAAAACCCTCAGCATTACTGGATTTAAAGAAATTGCAAACTAGACGAGAGCAGCCATGTGACCCCTGTTATTTTAACAGCCTCGAGATACTCCAGCTGGGCACCGAGCGCCTCCGTTCTCTCAGTGTAGCAGCCGTATCCACAGCATCAGTACCCACAGCATCAGTACCCACAGCATTGGTACCCACAGCAGTGGTACCTACAGCATCAGTACCCACACAATCAGTACCCACAGCAACGGTACCCACAGCAGCGGTTCCGCAGCGTCTGTACCCACAGCAGCGGTACCCACAGCAGCGGTACCCACAGCATGAATACCCACAGCATTGGTACCCACAGCATCTGTACGCACAGCAGCGGTACCCACACCATCAGTACCTGTGGAGGGGTTGCTGTTAGATGGAGATTTGTTATTGAACCAGCCAGGAATTTCAAGGCTGGGAACACAACCTGCCGTGGGAGAGAAGCAGCTCTGAAATAACCAGGCCCCAACGTGGTGTAAATCAATGGACCTATCAGCAGTGAGACTTCAGCGCGTGGACACCTCGTGAACATAGATGATATCCAATTAGCGAATGCCTGCTTGGAGTGTGGATGCGTAATCAGAGAATAGTTGCATATGTAAGGAGGCTTGTTTCTGTAATGGTTTTGCGTGATTCACATTGAATTGGAATGCTGAGTCCTTTATCGTTCCAACAAGTACCCACAGCATTGGTACCCACAGCATCGGTACCCACAGCATCGGTACCCACAGCATTGGTACCCACAGCATCGGTACCCACAGCATTGGTACCCACACCATCGGTACCCACAGCATTGGTACCCACAGCATTGGTACCCACACCATTGGTACCCACACCATTGGTACCCACACCATCGGTACCCACAGCATTGGTACCCACAGCATTGGTACCCACAGCATTGGTACCTGAACGCCCGGCAGAGCAGACAGGAGCAGTAACAGCAGCAGCCGCTCCCAGCCAGGATCTCCAGCCTCGTTTCTTACCATCTGGAACAAAGGCAGTGAAGAAAGTCCGTGTTCTACAGATGATCTTCTTGTTGATTCCAGAGATAAAGGTACTGTGTAACTCTAAAAGTTTAAGAGTGCTTAATTTAACCCGTTGCTACGTGCATGGCCATGTAGTAAAAGAGGGACTTTGTTTCCCACATCCATGGAGAAATGGTACAATGCTTTTTTCTTTGTAAGTGATCTTTTTTTTTCTGGATTGTTCCAAAGACTCCGTGTGCACACATCTGTGGTGCTCTGTAATTGGAGCTGCATAGATATGACTGAGGAATGTGCTTCCCAGACAAGTTTTTGGTTTTAAATAATAGATTCTTCAAGTACCGTGAACAAGTTGAAGAATCGAGAGTGCACAGCGACAGGTGGAACAGCAGAAATAGGCCAGTCCTGTTGCTTGCGTCAGGTATTGTTTTTATTTCAGGCAAAATGGGCAGCTTTCCAGCATTTCATGTATGCACCCATAAAAGTTTAACTGTCTTTTTCAAATCATGCTTTGTCACCAGAAATCTTCTGAGATACACTGGGAGAATTTCATGATTCCACGTAAGCTTTTTCTGTTTTTAAGAATATGATTTCTGTCTGTTTTCCTTGCCCAGGTGGTGATGGCACAGGAGCGCAGATTCAGGTTTGCGGTTACAAACAGGAAGTGGCCAGGAATGGACAGAGATTGCAGAGGAGCCTGGAAAATGCTATGAGGAGAAAAGGAAAGGAGGAAAGGGATTGAGATAAGAAAACCTGTTTGCAAATGAAACTTCAAGGTGACTGAAAACGTTCCTTAATTTTATAGCATTGGTAATGATGTGGGTTTCAATTTGGGGGACATGTAAAGATAGCTATTGTGTTTTTTAATAGTGTGGCACACTGGAGGAATGAGATGCTCTCTTCCTGCAGAGAATGGGAATAATTCTCCCTTGCCAAAATATGCTGCCTCACCAAAACCCAACAACAGCTACAAGTTCAAGCGTGAGCCGCCAGAGGGCTGTGAAAAGGTGAAAGTCTTTGAGGAAAGCTTGTGAGTTGATCTTTTCTACAGAATAAATAACATTCAGAGTTACTCATTGGTTTATTGATTTTTGTCTCGGATCAGAATTATTAGTCCAGTTGCTAAAATCATGCTGACACCCTGATCCCTGTCTTGTGTGCCTGTGTGCTGGTAGATGCTTTAGGCATCTGAGATGCAGGGCAGCAGCCTCAGACTCCTCCAAGGAAGCTGCCTGGGATGGTTTTTGTTATTTGTAGGAATCTCTCTCCTGCAGGATCCACCAAAGTCTCCACCCAGGCATCTCCTGGATTCTCAAGAGCTCCTCTGACAGTGCCCCAAGATCCTGGTACCAGCCCCAGACTCTTCCACAGAAGCTACCGGAGAAGACTTTTTTCTTCTGCAGGAAGCTTTGACCTCTAGAACGCACCGAGACTCTTCCCAGACTCTGCTGCAGCTGTTTGAGCTCTGCTTTCACTGTCTGAGATCCCAGCTGGCTGCCCCAGACTCCTCCAAGGCAGCTACCCAAGATGACTTTTCTCATGCTAGAAGCTCGCTTCTCTGGGAAGAACCCAAACCTCCTCCCAGGAACCTGCTGGAGTATTTTGACCTCTGCTTTAGGGACAGAAGATGCTGGGTGGCAGCCTCAGACTCTTCCAATGAATCTCCCCGAGGTGATTTTTCTTTCTGAGTGGAAACTCTGTCCTGCAGGATCCACCCAAGACTCCTCCCAGGTACTCGCACAGTCACCTCACTTCCTATAGGAAGCTGAGGCCCCAGGTGGAAGCCCCAGACTCCTCCAGTGAAGCCACCTGACATGATTTTTCCCTTTTGGAGAAAACTGCTGCATCTTGGATCTACCAGAGACTCCTCCTGCTCTGGTCCTGTCTGGTCCCTGCCCCACAGTGTGTCCCCAGCACATGTCCCTGTGCCACCGCAGCCCTGGGCCAGGCACCGTGCCCTGCGGTGAGGTCACAACGTCTGGGTTCTATCTCCTCCTCCTGGGGCTGCTGTTGCCTTGGTTTCTTGTGGAGTTTGAGGGAGGAGAACCTGTTAAGAGGAGAGCGTTGATCTGGCAGATCTGCAGCCACGAGGAGGATGAGGGCGCTTCGAGGTGAGGGGCTGGCGGGAGGCCGAGGCAGCGTCTGTCCCTCCAGGTGCTGGGGGCCGTGTCCCCGTCACCTCCCCTCCCGTCCTGCTGCCAGGCACCTCCCTGAGGGCTCCGTCCTGTCTCTGCCCTCCATCGAGCAGCCTGGGATGGCTCCGAGACAGCCTGGCCCAGCAGCTCTTGTGGTGCTGTGCAGCCCCAGCCCTCCCGGCCCCCTGGCAGAGCCCCGTGTCCATCCCTGCCCAGCTCAGCCCCACGCTGGGCTCCCTCCAGCATGTCGCTGCTGTCCTGGCACTGGGGACCCCCGACTGGGCCCAGTCCCCCAGGGGGTCTGCCCAGTGCTGCAGCGAGGGGCACACTCCCTCCTCTCATCCCACCGACTGCTCCTGCCAGCCCAGCCCAGCACAGGCTGGTGGTGCTGGGGAGGCTGAGAGACCTTCACCCCCCTGCTGGAAGCTCTGCGGCCAGCAATACCAGTTCCTTCTTTCCTTCCAGCTCTCTGTCCATGTGTGTGTCCCCCGTCCAGAGCCTCCAGTCCTGAGGGCAGAGACGGGGTGACGGGGACTGTCCCTGAGGCTGTCGACACCTTTGTGGCCATTGGGACATCTGGGCTGAAACAGCTGCAAGACCATGAGGTGAGGCGGGGGGTGAGGGCTCCCCTCCATGCCCCGGGCTTCCCTGGGGCCATGGCAGAGAGGGATCTTGTCTGATGGCATCTCTGCCCTGCAAGCTGTGTCCCCAAGCACTGATCCTGCTGCTCAGATGGGACTAATGTCGCTGCTGCCTCCCTCCTGTCCCCAGGAGCTCTTGGCTTTCTCCTGGGCAGGGCATGGCCTCTGCCATCAGCCCCAGCTTCTCCCCAGTGCCTTTCCCCAGGTACCCAAGGCCCCTCCTGAGCTTTGGTTTGGAGCTGTCCCAGCAGCCCAGGGCTCCTGCCTGTGCGAGGAGCGACACCGGGTGCAGGGTGCTCATGGCTTCTCCCCCTCAGTGCAGGGACTGGTCCCCACGCCTTCGCCTTGCCCACCTGGCACCTTCCCTCTGACTGCCACCTTCCCCGTCCTCAGGAGTGACCCCCACGGCCTCTTCCCCTGGTGGGGTCCGTGTCCCCCTCTGGCTTGTCTGCTTGTCTCAGAGCTGCCGCGGAAGATCTTGCCGTTGCCCGTGGCTCTCCTGACGCGATGCCTGCAGCTTGTACCTCATGCCCGTGTCCCACAGATGGTTTGGAGGACAGTGGGTCTCTCTGGTGGCTCTCTGGGAACAAGGGTAAAGCGAGTCCCATCACTGCCCTTTGTGGTCTGTCCCCAGGGCAACCGGGTGGACACATACCGGGAGCTGGAGCATGCCTTGCAGGGAGAGGATGGCTGCTTGCCCGGTGGTGTTGTGAACCGCCTCATAGCAGAGGCCTCAGGTGACCTGCGAGCAGCCCAGGTGAGCTTGTTCTCCGACAGGGCCAGCAAAGCAGCGTGCCTCCATCCCTGGGTTCTGGGGAGATACAGAGATGTTCCTCGGTTATTCAGACCCAAGAAGGTCCTCAGAGAGAAGCTCTGGGGACTCTTCATGACAGAATTTGAAGAGGGGACACAGAGCTGTGCAGAGAAGTGGACTTGGGCTTGTTTCTAACTGAGCAAGAGCTGGCGTCAGGCTCAACGTTACTTCTTGAATACTGTGTTATACCTCGAATCCTGGGATCAGTTTTGGGCCCATCACTACAGGACATCCCTTGAGGTGCTGGAGCGAGTGGAGAGAAGGGAAGGGAGCTGGTGAGGGGCTGGAGCACAAGTGTGATGGGAGCAGCTGAGGGACCTGGGAGGTTCAGCTGGAGAACAGGAGCTGAGGGGAGACCTTCTGATCTCTGAACTGCCTGAAAGGAGCTTGGAGCCAGGGGGGTCGGGCTCTGCTCCCCAGGAACAAGCGCCAGGAGCAGAGGAAACGGCCTCAGGTTGCCCAGGGGAGGTTGAGGTTGGATCTGGGGAACAATTTCTTCCCCAAAGGGCTGTGGGGCATTGGAACAAGCTGCCCAGGGCAGTGCTGGAGTCACCATCCCTGGAGGGCTGGACAGAGAGACACGAGGTTCTCAGGACATGGGTTAGTGCCACGGTCGGGTTAACAGTTGGACTACGATGATCTTGAGGGGCTTTTCCAACCAAAATGATTCTGTAATTCCATGTGGCGCTTTTTCAGGGTGTGATGGATGATGTGAAGATGGCCGCCAGTGACTTCTTGGTGGCTCTGGCCCGCACCCACTTTTACTTCGTCATGGCTGAGCTGCAGAGCCACCTGAAGGTGGTGGGGAAGGTCCCTGATGAGGCTGTGCTCGTCACCTTGGGCAAGATGGCTGGCAGCTATGGTACGGCACATGCAGCCTCCTGGTTTTGGCAGGGGTCTGTGATAACAGGTGGAAGGGATCCCCCCTCCCTAAATGCCCTGTCTTGAACTGGGGGGGACTCTGGAGTTTCCGCGCCTCCTCGCTTGGTGCCAGGACCGGCCAGCAGCTCTGCCTCACCAGCCCAGTCCTGGTGCTCGGACAGTAGGAACCCACTGGAGACAAACCCGCAGGGTCTCTGTCCCCCACTGTTCCCCCTATTGCCCCACAGGGCTTCCCCGTGTGCCCCTCGGGAAGGCCACCCTCCCCACGCCCTCTGGTGTGTCCTACACGGCCCAGCAGCTCCAGCCTTGCGAGAGATGGACCCTGGTGTCCCCTGTGTGTCTCTGACCCTCTGGGTCCCTCTGTCCCTCCTCTGCAGCCCTGCGCTGTGTCCCCTTCGCGGGAGCGACGCTGCTGGCCCTGCGCAGGACGCTGAGCCGGGCAGGGAGCGGCCGGACCCTGCGCATAATCTGCGGGGGTGAGTGTCAGCTCGGCCAGGGCCCGCGCAGGGGCTGGGGTGGCCTTTGGTGGCTCCATGTGATCCTAGAGGAGAGGTGGTGGGTGTCAGCCCGCCCCGGGACCCCGAACTGCTGAGTGTGCGGAGGAGAGGGGGAAGCCTGGGAGTTTTCTGGGGCAGGACACGTCAGGAACTTCGGGGTCCCTTCCCATGGCTTCTGTTCCTTACAAAGAGGAGCTACGAAGATGCTGAGGGGTCTGGAGCATCTTTCTTCTGAGGAAAGGCTGAGAGAGCTGGGGCTATTCAGCCTGGAGGAGGCTGAGAGGGGACCTTATTTATTCTGGTAAATATCTGAAGGGTGGGTGTCAGAGGATGGACCAGACTCTGTTCAGTGGTGCCCAACGCCAGGGTGAGGGGCAACGGGCACAGACTGAAACACAGGAGGGTCCATCTGAATGTGAGGAGAAACTTGTTTGCTGGGAGGTGCCAGAGCCTGGCCCAGGCTGCCCAGAGCGGGTGTGGAGTCTCCTGCTCTGAGACATTCAAACCTGCCTGGACCCACCTGTGTGATCTGCTCCATGACCCTGCACGAGCAGGTGGGGCTGGGGATCTACAGAGGTCCTGAAACCCAGCTAGTCTGTGGTTTTGTGATTCCTCTTCTCTCCCCTGAGGTTTGAAGTCCCTGCACTGAAAGCGCAGTATGCAAGAAGGGAAGGGGCTGTGGTGGCAAATGCTGGAGGCAAAGGGACCACTGAGGAGGAAGAGGTGCAGTGGGGAGGAGAGAATCAGTGGGGTCTTAGAATCCAGACATCTCCAGAGCACAGCTTGTCCTCGTATCCAGATCTGGTCCTCGACTGGGCCCTGCTGAGCCTGGGGCTGTATGTAAAGCAGGCTTGGACAAGGGTACAAGGACCTTTCCCTGCTACAGACTCCCATGTGCTCCCTTGTCTTTTCTCTTTCCTGGTGCAGTTCTGGAGCGATGGTCCAAGGGCATCACCATGTACTTGTGCAGCCAGAAACGACACCCCTTTCCTCAGAGCAGGGCAGCACAGCTCTGTGGAGACCTTTACCCGCTCTTCCATCACGCAGTGGTAAATTGGCTGGGCTGCAAGGAGGAACAGGTGAGAAGTGCTGCTTGCCACAGCTGGGGCCACAGCGGGGGTGTCCATGTCAGTGGGTCCGTCTGTGCCCCTTGGGGTCAAGCAGAGGGAAGCGGGGAAGGGAAGGGGTCTGGGGGGAAAGCCCCCGAGCGGGGAGCCTGCTGGCACTGTGCCTGGGGCTGGGGCCTCCCTGGAGAGAAGCAGCCGAGTCCTGTGGCCTTTCTGCAGGAGGGGCTGGGCTACCAGCCTGGGGAAACGCTGGCTCTGTTCTGGAGTCCCTCTCCCATGGGGCAGAAGGGAAAGGGAACCCCTCCCAGTGGGAAGGGCAGACTGGTGTCCAGGGCGTGCTGAGCACCAGGCAGAGCTTCAGCCGCCCAAGCGGAGCCTCTCCCTTCCCTCCCCAGGATAATCGGGCGGTCCTGGGTGCGGTGGCTGCCATGGTTGGTGTCCTTGTGTGTGAGGAGCGGCACTGCCAGCGTGCCCGGGAGCAGCTCCTCCGGCTCCTGCGCCAGCACCAGCGGCTCCAGGACACCTCCCTGGTCACCAAGGTGAGGACTCGTGCAGGGACGATGCTGGGGAGCTGTGGGGTGCCAGGGGAACTGGGAAGCTCTTAGAGAAGGAGCAGGGAGAGCAGAGGAGGCCTGAGGCTTCCTGGGCTCTTTAGGCAAGAAAAGAGCAATGGGGGGAACCAAGAGTCCCTGGCGTTCATCTTCTTGGGAAGCAGGGCACTGGCACCTCCCTGAGGCCCTGTGCATGGGCAGAGCTTTGCCGTAACGTCCAGTGCCATCCAGTGAGGGACAAGGTCCAAGTGGGACGTGCCAGGAGGAGACATTTCTTCCTGGAAAGGGCTGTGGGGCATTGGAACAGGCTTCCTAGGGCAGTGGTGGAGTCACCATCCCTGGAGGGGTTGAACAGATGGAGATGAGGTTCTCAGGGACATGGGGTAGTGCCAGGGATGGGGTAACATTGGACTCAGTGATCCTGAGGGTCTTTTCCAACCAAAATGATTCTATGATTCTACAAATTGGAGTTGTCAGCAGTGTCCCTGTGCAGAGGGCAGAGACCCTCTGGTGCTGCTCTGAGGGGGCAAACAAGGACCCCGGGTGGGAGGGTTTGGGGATGTCCCTGGGAGCTGACATCAGGGGCTCCCCTCATCCCAGCCCTGCTAGGCTTCTCCTTTCCCCAGGGCATTGCGGTGGCTTTAACCTCCTCTTCCTCCCCTCCCCGTTCTCTTGTAGAACCTCGGCCACGTACTGCAGATGCTGGGGGGAGGTCAGACCCCAACCCCACGGGGCTCAGCTCTCGCCCCCCACACCGCTGGGCACCAGCAGGTAAGGGGAGCCTGTGGGGCAGGGCAGGGTGTCCCTCCGCCAGGACCACCTGCAGACCAGCACGCCAGGGTGTGAGCCAGGTGCCACGGAGGTGCCTTAAGGCTGCAGGAAGAGCAATGCTGGGATCCCAGGGAATGGCAGAAGATGTGCTGGGGAGGGTCAGTTGGACATGAGGAAAAGGTTCTTGACCCAGAGGTGCTGGACACTGGAAGAGGCTCCCCAAGGAGGTGTCACGGCCCCAACCTGACAGTGTTCAAGAAGAGACTGGACAACGTCCTCAGACCCACGGTGTGAACTGTGGGGTGTCCTGTGCAGGGACAGGAATTGGACTCAAGATCCTTGTGGGTTCTTTCCAGCTCGGGACATTCTGTAGTTCTGTGCTTGGAAGGGGCTGGGGGGCAGCCTGGTTCCCACAGCGATTTCCCTCTCGGCCAAGCTTCAGGAAGAGCAAGGGAGGGGAGGAAGGCAGAGAGCACCAAATCTTTTCAGTCCCTCTCAAGGCCGATGCACATTTCTCTCAAACGACCCTTGTTCCCACAGGTCCCTGATGTGACTGAGGAGCCTGGGCCAGCCCACAAGGCGAAGCCATCCCGCCCCATGACGCTGCAGGGTAAGGAGAGGGGACGGGGCGATGTCACTGTGCCGTGGCAGCTCTGTGCCTGTCCTCGGCAGCCAGGGGCAGCCGCCTGCTAATGCAGAATGCGATTTCTTCCCTGCAGCCCGAACCTGCCCCGCAGCTGTTCTGCGGTCCCAGCTGAGGCACGGGAGCGAGGCCCAGCGTGTGGCAACCCTGAGCCTGCTGGGAGAGCTGGCCCGCTCTGACGGTCAGTGCCAGGGCTGGGGACACACGGCAGGGGCTGGAGCTGCTGGGCTGAATGCTGGAATGGGCTGGAAGTGGTGCAGCTGCACCCGAGAGGAGCTGCAAAGAGCGGGTCCCCCAGGCGAGCTGACACCCTGTGATGATGCTCAAGCTGTTCCCAGCAGTTAGAAATGGGGGCACAGCAGGGACGATGCTCCAGGCTCAGTGACACGAGTGGATGGTTTGCAGAGGAGATGCTCCTACCAGTGCCATTTCTCTCATTCTCTGCGTTACCGGAGCTTTCGGTGCCTATAAAACAGCCATGCCTCTAGAAACAGAGTCACTCTGTGCACACCCCTGCCTGCTCTGAATTCAGAGTCAGGCCCTGCTTCTCTGTCCCACCAGTGTATGTGAAGCTTGGAAGCTTCAAGGGATCCTTCTGCCATCAGGGCTCTGCCTCAGCACACCTCTCTGTGTCTCTTCCAGCTCCTGTAGCAAGGAAGAAGCTGCCCCAGGTGGTGGCAGCTGTGCAGCTGGTGTGCAACGACCCCAGCGCCCAGGTGAGCTGGTTTGGGAAGAGACAGTGCTGCCAGGGAGGGCAGAGAAACCCTTTCCCTCAGGACAGCCTGACCAGGCCATGGCAGCAGCAGAAGCTTCTGCCGTGCCCTCGTCATCTCCCCGTGAGCCACAAAGGCTTCCCCAAGCGCAGGCGGCTTCCCTGTGGTTTGGAACAGGGGTTGATAACCACGCTCTCCCCGGCAGGTGCGGAGGGCAGTTCTGGAGTTCATCTGGGAATTGCTCAGCTCCGGCTCCCAGAGCTGCTGGCCATGGGATGTGGTGGGGCACATCTTCAGCGAGTACAGCCGGAGCTCGGGCAGACTGGTAAGGACAGGGCAGGACACCGGGGCTTCGGCTGGTGCCGGGGCCGTGCTGAGAGCTCCTGCAGGCGCCCTTGCCCATGGAGAGCTCCACGCGGCAGGGCCATTGGCGCCAGCTCGGCCATCGCAGCGGCCTCCACAGGGCTGTGCCATGGTGGTGGAGATGTCGGGGTGACGTGGGTTTGCACCTGGACACGCCACCCAGGGCTGCCTGCACGCCCCTCGTGCTGAGCTGTGCCCACACACACCTCCAGCAAAGCTGCCTTGTGAAGGGAGGGACAGACTTGTGGGGACACGACACCATCCGTCCCGAAATGCTGATGGGCCATCAGCCCAGCTCAGCCCGTGCACACAGGTGGGCCTGGCTAGAGGAGCTTTCTGTGGTGTTTTCGTGCCCTGGCTCTCCAAAGCATGCCCTGCCCATCCCATAGCAGCCTGGGGCCCACATCCCTTCTGGCAAGGGGACAGGCTGTGTGGCAGCCCCTTGGGTGAGTGTTTCCAGCCGGGCACCCAGGAGATGAAGGCCAGGGATGGCCCAGCCTCCTGCTGGCTTGCCAAGGATCTTCCCTCTCTGGCTGGAGCATCTGGCTGGCTGGGAGATGTGTGTGTGCCACTCTCCTCCAGGGCTCCAGGAGGCTGTTTTGGGAGCAGGGCAAAGGAAAGGCCTTCTGGATTCTCCTTCGGGAGGTGGCTGCTCCCGGGATGCTGGCACAGCAGCGGTGGTGGGGCCGTGCCTGAGCCTGGTCGGTCGGGAGCTGAGAGGAACCGGGGTTTTGCCAACTCTGTCTTACAGGCGGCAGGAGGCCTTTTTGCCTGGGAGCCCCAGGAGGACAGAGCTCTTCAGTCCCTGTGCGTGGACATCCTGGGCTCGCTGGATGTCACTCGGAGAGGGATGTCCCAAGTAAGTTGCCATCTGGCCTGCTGCTGTGGCCACTTCTTGCCTGCAGAGTGTTTTTAATTGCTCTTCCTCATGGCCTGAACCTCTCCCCTCACGTGTGCTGAAGCACACGAGGCTCAGGGAAATGCAGACCATCCTTTACATCTTGGAACTGAGTGGAAATGCTGATGTGCTGAATTGCCCGGTTCTTCTCTGCAGCTCCTGTGGCCCAGGCTGCTGCAGTACGTGGTGCCAGCCCAGTACAGCGGCGTGCTGATCCCGCTGTCCCGCGGCCTGCGAGCCCTGCTGGAGAGACGGGAGAGAGCGGGATGTGAGGAAGAGGAGGAGCCCGATGCTGTGGACTCGCAGGAGCAAGGTAGGAGCCCCAGGGAGTGCTGCTGGGTTTGGAAGGGGCTCAGGCCAGTCTGTGTCTCCCTGTGCCCCATGAACCCTGAGCAGGAGCCCAGGAAAAGCAAAGGGCAGAGTCAGGCTCTGGCTCCTGGGGAGCCGGGGGCTCCTTCCTGGCCGTGCTGGATCTGCCTTCACCCCATGCGGGGCAGCCTGGGGAGCCCCCGGGCCAGCACAGTGGCCGTGCAGTTGCTCTCAGCCCTGTGTGGGCCACAGGAGGTACGAGGGTCAGGCCACGGCGGGGCCTCTTCATCTCACCAGCCTTTCCCCCTCCCCGCAGCCCGGCTGCCGGCTCCCCAGGCGCTGCTGGCTCGAACGCTGGTGAGTAGCGGAGCCCTGGGGAAAGAAAGAGCTTTTCTGGCAGCACTCCCGAGCCTGCCCGAGCCCCGCGGGGATCCCAGTCCTGTCTCGGGGCTGGCGGGGGTGGCTCTGGTGGCAGGGGTGACCCGTCTCTGCTGCCCTCGCCCAGGTGCTGGCGGCGGCTCCTCACACCAGCAGCGGCCGCGCAGTCGCTGCCTTGCAGCTGCTGCAGGCCCTGCAGGGCTGGATCTGCGGGGCCTTGGGGACAGCGTGGGCCACCGAGATCCCCCTCCTGCTGCAGCACCTGGCAGGTAAAGTGTGGGTGGGAGGAGAGGCTGGAGAGGAGGGAGGGGCAGCTTCCCTGCAGTCACACAGTGGGGATCAGCCACGGTCAGTGCGACCTTCCCCATCATGAATGCAGTGGCTCTGACAAACACCCCTGGGCTCCCTCCTGTGTCTGTGGCCTTGCAAGGGCTTTGGCACAGGCGCTTGTGGGCCCTTTCCAGCCTGATGGCCTGGGATTTCTGGGAGGTCTGACCGCAGAGGAGACCACCGGGCTCTTCTTTGGTGTGAGCTTGAGCAGCAGCAGAGCTTTTGCTTCCTCTTGCTTTCTAGGAAGAGCCGAGAGCTCCCTGGACTCTGCAGAGTGGGAGCAGCATGTGCTTAAGGTACAGCATCCTCGGGGTGTCACAAACGGACGGGGAGAAGAGGGAGCAGACAGAGTTGTGGAGAGCTGGTGAAAAGAGGGCTGGGCTTGGCAGGGGAGACACTGCCATTCCAGCAGCTCTCCCCAGCAGCATCCCAGGACACAGGGGTGTGGGAAGGACCCTGGCCAAGGGCAGGGGGACACCCGCTTCCTCTCCTCTTCCCCCCAGTTCTTGCGAGCATCCCTGAAGCTCATTGAGGATGAGACCTGGAGCGTGGGCCTGAGCCAGCAGCTGAGCCAGCAGCTGGGCAGCTCTGCCCCCGGCTCCTGGCAGAAGGTTTGTCTCCTGCCCCACACCGGGACTCTGCCCACGCAGGCAGTTTTCACTGCTTCACCCCCAAACGGCGCTTCCCCCCGTGCTGCCCCGGCCTGGCACTGCGGGCAGTCCCGCCTGCTCCTGGGGGAGTCGGGTCAGTCTGGGGCCAGCCCTCTCCTGACAGGTCGGGCTGTGACCGCATCTCGGGCTCAGCCTCTTCTCGTTCAGCTTTTCCTCTACAAGGCTCTCGGGACAGCGCTGGCAGGTTGTCGGGACCTCAGCCACGTCCAAGGGCAGGTGCTGAGGTTCCTCCAGGACACAGACTCTGCGGAGCTCTCTGAGACCCAGGTGAGGTGATGCTCATGTCCTGAGCATCCTCTGCCTGTTGCTGGGGCAGAGGGAGAGCTGCTCCTGGCCCTGCTCCAGACCTCCCTGATGTGCCCATCGCTGCTCTTTCCCCCTTATTGCAGCGTCCTGCCTGGCCGTTGTCACTGGCCGTGGCTGAGTGCTCGGGCTGGAGCCCACTCCCCATTTCCCTGTGGTTGCAGGGGATGATTTCTGTGGTGTCCCATGCTGCTGAGACCCACTTCAACCTGGTCTTGGACACAGTGACCGCTTTTACCAGAGACAGGTTTTATGAGACTTCCACGGGCTGGAAGGTAAAGGATCCAGGGTTTCACTCTTTGGCTTTCCTTTTTTTGACCTTATTTCCACTTCTACACCTTCTGTAGCCAAACTGTGGCAGCTGTGTTTATATCAGCCCTCTTGTAAGAGCTGCCCAAGGCCTGTGTTTCAGAGGGGATGTCCCGGCATTGGGGCCCCTGAGCTGTGTTGGGAAGGACAGCGGTAAATCCGCCAGCAGTGTGTGCGATGCTGGCTGCTCCCTGCTCCCCATCCCGTGCCAGAGCCCCGGCTGCAGGACGGGAAGAGCTCCCGGCCCCGGAGCTCGCAGCTCGAGGAGCTGCCGGGAGGTGCCCAGGGAAGGAAGGAGCTGGTGAGGGTGCGGGGCAGGACCGGGGCTGACGTCTGGGGGCATCTCTGTTGTCACAGGCACAGCTGCCGCAGGGCACAGAGAGACCTCAGGCCACTCGTGCTGCTCTGATGTGCGTGTACAGCGGCATCGCTCTGCGTGCCCCCAGGGAGCAGCTGCTCGCCCGTGTGGATAGGGAGATCATGGGCACCATCCTGCAGCTCTCCAGAGTCACACAGAGGGTAGGAGCACGAGCCGTGCAGGGACAGGGACACCTGGGTGCCCTCATTCCAGCCCCTTGGGGCCGGGGTGTACCAAGATGGACAAACTCTTTCTAAAGATCCCTCAAGGAAGGGTTTGTCCTCAACATCCAGATGCAAACCCCTGTGTGTCACCCTGCTGATACTCTTCTTCCACCTCTCAGCCCTGCAGAGAGTTCAAGGGGTGCTTTGCTCTCTTTGCCCTCAGGAGATGCAGCTCAAGCTCGCCCTGGTGCAGAGTGTCACTGAGGTCAGCTCTGCCATCCAGACTGTGGGTGATGCTGGCAGCTTTGAGCTGTCCTCGAAGCAGGAGGTGACACAGACCCTGCTGGTGAGTGCCTGCAGCAGGGACAGTCACACGGGGGAGCTTTGGGCTGCACTTTCCCCAGATGGGCGATGGTCTCTGGGCTTCTCGCGAGCTCCTGGAGCTGTGTCCTGAGCTGCGGGGCCCTGGGGTGCAGGGTGGCTGTGGAGCAAGGTCCCTCCCTCGGTGCCTTTGGGGACCCGTGGGGTGACGGGGCAGTGTCTGCCCAGGCCTGGCAGCAGAGCCGGTCCCGGGGGAGGCAGGAGGGCCGTCCCGTGTCCATGTCTGCTGACAACTCTGCGCCTGTGTCTCTGTGACTTGCAGGACTGGATCAAGGAGGAGCCTGCGGACTCCCTGGTGTACGGAGTGTTTCAGGCCCTGGAGGAGTTGAGGTGAGGGCTGTTCCCGACTCTGGGGACTCCCCGTGTGCCCCATCCCAGCTGGCCAGGGCAGCCCCAGTGGTGTTGAGCTGCTGGGGCTGTGGAGTGGGAGGCTGCTCCCCACTTTGGGTGTCTCCTGAGCCCCAGGGGTTCCTTACCCTGGGCTGGGGGTTTGCTGCTGCCCGGGGGGAGGCAGGAGCTGCTGGAGCTGAGGGCAGCGCTTGCTGGCAGGGGCTGGGGCTGGTGGGTTTGGGGCCCTCGATTAGGAGGAACCCAGGCATGGTTTGAGCCACTCTGGAGAGGGCTGGTAAATCCCCTTTCTCTTTTCTCTTCCTTTTTCCCCTGGCCAGCAAGCTGAGGCCAGCGCTGAGCAGGGAGGAGAACCGCAGCCTGCTGGCAGTGTGCTGCCAGGCTGTCCTGTCCTCTCCTTCCTTCCTCTTAAATGGGGAAAACATCTGTGAAGCTCCTGCTAGAACAGCTGCAGAGTGGTGAAGAATGAATGTGGGACAAATCACGTTTGGATGCTTCACTCCTGCCACTTTCAGTCAATAAAGGAGCCAAATAACATGCTTGTGATTTATAAACATTATTTTAATGTTCATGGCTTTTACATGTTACACATCCCAGGGTCTCAACTGCTGCAGTTCATATAACGTACGGTGAACAGGGAGGCGCTGAGTGTCCCAAAGCACGCCTCAAATCTGTAGGATACTCTTACCTGGAAACCTCATTGGACATTTACTCTTTGGTTTCTGAGTGTGTTCAACTAGGTAGTAGTTTATTTTTAATGCATCGTATTAAATTGATTTTAAACCACTTTTTTCTAATCTGTAAAATATGCAATGTGACTCAATATGTTTGAATTGAAATGATTTGTCAGGTGACACGTAGTGGAAATAATCTTTATTATGACAGTGATGTTTTTCTCAAGTATTTTGCCAAGAAAAGTGAATTTCTCAGATTAAATGGGTAGAAGTCAGCCAATACCTTTTTCAAAGAATGTGAGTTTGTCTCCACCTCTGTGACTAGTTGGAAGTATTTGAGTATACATAATGTATACATTAAAAACAATTAAAGGCATCGCTGATGTTATACTTGTTGTGTGTGGATATTTTTTCCTGTTGCTTCATAGTGGTCCAGGCAAACTCAACAAAACACACCAGCAGAGTGTGAGTCAGTGCACCTGAAGCTGGATCATGTAGCCTTGATCTTTATCACAAGAGACGTGTGATTCAATCAAACTCAACGAATATTGCTGAACTGATATATGTCCACCTGTAAAATAATCACTGCATGCTCAGGTTCAGTCTGTATAGTTATGACAACATCGTTTAGATAGCAGCAACTTTTAACCTGTTTTTTTCCCTGCTAAATAATTTGTGAAGATAGAATGAAAGGAAAAGATGAGCATATTCCATTCAAAAGAAAGAAGTCTTTGAACACTGTCGAGTTGTGCTCCTCTCCCGCACCAGGTGCTGATCGTGGGGCTCAGGGTGAGGGGGGCAGGGAGGGCGGGGGGGTCCGTGGGCTTCAATAAGTTTTGTTTGGGGTTTTTCAATCGCCTCTGTTGAGACATTGTATAAAAACTGATTGCTGCAGTGCTAATGAATGAACAGGAGGATGCGCAACAGACTGCAGAAACTGATTGGGCTTTGGTTTATTGAAAAATTGTTATTTAACTCAAAAGCAATAAGATCTTGCAGTGGTCTTCTAATACCTAGTGACAGCTTTTTAATGTACTGGTTTGGAACTTCGAGATGATTTTTGGTATGAAGGGGCTGTTCCATTGTGGAATAGTGCAGGAGTAAACTCTTGCATTTCAGCATTCCTGGCAGATCTGCAGCTTGATAAAGACCTCAGGCTGTTTGGTTTAATCAGACTTTTGTAGATCCCACCTTCACTGCTCAAAGCACCGGCTGCCAATGTGTTTTCTGGTGTTGTCACTGCTTTCTGAGCAAAGACGGCAGAGGCAGCAGCTCTGCTGGTGGTGTCTGTTTGATTGAAACATGGGTATCTACAGGAACTTTAACCTGAAAGCTCAGAAAGCTGTGGTCGGTGGTATATCTGTGTAATGTTTGTACATTCTTCTGCAGTTATTCTTATGCCAACGAGCACGGAACGTTTGTGAGTGTGACCTGCTGTGCGGTTAGAAGGAAGAAAGCTGTGTGAGCTGCAGCAGCAGGAAGGCTGCAGCCGTGTAAGCCGGGGTGCAAACGGCACGAAACGGGCTGCAGCGGCGGAGCCCTCGGTCCCGGGCCGTCCCGGGCGGGCGCAGCCCGAGCGCTCCCGGCCCCGCTGCCGCTGACCCGCCGGGGCCGGGGCCGCGCTGCGGGCGGACAGCGCCGCTCTGCGGCCGCCGGCGGCTCCGGGCCGGGAGGGGGGGCGGGGCCCGGTGGCGGGCGCGGACGGGATTGGCTCCTGCGCGGGATGGGCGGGGCCACGCTGCAGAAGCGCGCGGGCCGAGGAGCTTGCCTGAAAAAGACTGTGGCGACTGGAACAGAGACCTTACCCTGAACCGTGGCTGTTCAGGTCACCGGCTGTGGGGAGTGCCAGAGCCTGCTGCTGTGGGGGAGGGAGGCCAGAATTTGACCTGTGTGGGGTGTGAGCAGGTGCAAGATCTGCTCAGCATGGTTGCAAAACTCAAGGAGGAGGTCGAGACACTAAGGACCATCAGGGAGTGTGAAAGGAGATAAACTGGTGGAGTAACTCCCTGGTGTGCCACTCAGAAAGGCCCCAGGGGGATACCCCCCAAAAGGTGACGGACCCCCTATCTGTCGGGCAGAGGCGGAAGACCCAAGACAGCCCCTGCCCTGTCGCTGTCGCGCAGAGGTAAGTGACCTAAAAGATGAGGAGGATTGGAAGCGAGTTCCCGTTGGGTGTCACGGGAAACCCCCCCTCCCTACCTGCTTTACGTCCCCAGGTGCTCCTCTGTAACAAGTTTGAATCCCTGGAGCTTGAAGAGCAGGTGGGTGAGGACACGGTGCAAGATCCGCCTACAGGGACACGTAGGAAGAGGCAGTTAACTCCACACCTCAAGACTGCCTCTGACAAGAAAGAAAGAAGGGTGACTGTAATAGGCGATTCCTTCAGAGAGGGACGGAGGGCCCAATATGCAGAGCTGGCCCTCGTCATAGGGAAGTTTGTAGCCTACCCGGGGCCCGGGTCAGGGATATCACCAGGGCACTCCCTGACTTGGTGCACCCGACAGACTACTACCCACTGCTGATCTTCCAGACAGGTGGGGAGGAGGCTGCACCCCACAGTATGAGGGGAATAAAGAAAGACTTCAAGGCTCTGGGATGGATGGTGAAAGAGTCTGGAGCTCAAGTGATTTTCTCGTCACTCCTTCCATTTTTGGGTGACAACGTGGGATGGAATAGAAGAATTCAATCCGTAAACGATTGGCTTTGAGACTGGTGCTACAGGCAGGGCTTCGGATTCTTCGATAATGGCTGGATTTGTAGGACACCAGTCCACACAGTGATGCGTGGGAATTGTTTATCCTGCAGGGGCAAAAGGATGCTGGGTCAGGAATTAGCAGGGCTCATTTGGAGAGCTTTAAACTAGACTTGAAGGGGGATGGGGTTGCATCAGTGGGGCAGCATTCTAGAACTGATGGGGACTGGGAGGCCTCCCATCCCCCTAGGGTGGAATCAGAATGCTCAGCTTGCTCCCTGAAATGCTGATGAGGCCTCTACAGGCAGCTGAGAGCAGCCTCACAGTCACAGGCCCTGGTTGTCATGGGGGATTTGAACTTCCCTGATGTCTGCTGGAAGGACCATTCAGCCAGCCGGGTGCAGTCCAGGAGGTTCCTCCAGTGCATTGAAGATAACTTTCCGATGCAAATAGTGGAGGAGCCGACCAGGAGAGGTGCACTGCTGGACCTCATCCTCACTAACAAGGAGGGTCTGGTCGAGCAGTAAAGGTTGAGGGCTGCCTGGGCTGCAGCGACCATGAAATGGTGGAGTTCAGCATCTTGTGCGGCAGGAACAGAGCAGCAAGCAGAATTGCAACCCTGGACTTCAGCAGGGCAATCTTTGGCCTTTTCAAGCAATTGCTAGAGAAAATCCCATGGGCAAGGCTGTTTGAAGGTAAAGGGGCCCGAGACAGTTGGTTAATATTCAGGGATTTCTTCTACCAGGCACAAGATCAGAGCATCCCAACACGCAGGAAGTCAAGGAAGGGAGCCAGGAGGCCTGTGTGGCTGAACAGGGAACTGCTGGGTTAGCTCAGGTGGAAGAGGAGAGTTTACAGATCATGGAAGGAGGGGCTGGCCACTTGGGGAGAATATCAGGCTGTTGTCAGGGGATGTAGGGAGGCAACTAGGAAAGCTAAGGCCTCGTTAGAATTAAAACTGGCACGAGGGGTCAAGGACAACAGAAAGAGCTTTTCCAAATACGTGGCAGATAAAACTAACAGCAGAGGCAATGTAGGCCCACGGATGAATGAGGTGGGTGACCTGGTGACAGAAGATACAGGGGAGGCAGAGTTACTGACTGCCTTTTCTGTTTCTGTCTACTCTGCCGGAGGCTGTCCTGAGGAGCCCCGTACCCCCGAGGCCCCAGAGGAAGTCAGGACGGTGCAAGAATTTGCCTTGGTTGATGAGGACTGGGTTAAGGAACAATTAGGCAATCTGGACATCCACAAATCCATGGGTCCAGATGGGATGCACCCACGGGTGCTGAGGGAGCTGGCTGAGGTCATTGTTGGACCGCTCTCCATCATCTTTGCCACGTCTTGTGAGACGGGAGAGGTGCCTGAGTACTGGAGGAGAGCAAATGTCACTTCAGTCTTCAAAGAGGGCAAGAAGGAAGGCCCGGGTAATTATAGACCGGTCAGCCTCACCTCCATCCCTGGGAAAGTGATGGAACGGCTTATGCCTTGAGATGGCACCAAGGATATCAATGAGAAGAGGGTCATTAGGGGCAGTCAGCATGGCTTCACCAAGGGGAAGTTGTGCTTGACCAACCTCATAGCCTTTTATAAAGATATAACGAGGTGGATAGATGATGGCAGGGCGGTGGACATGATCTACCTTGACTTGAGTAAAGCATTTGACACAGTCTCCCACAGCATTCTCATAGCTAAAGTGAGGGAGTGTGGTCTGGATGACCAGGTAGTGAGGTGACTGCAAACTGGCTGAAGGAAAGAAGCCACAGAGTCCTGGTCAATGGAGCAGAGTCCAGTTGAGGCCTGGATCTAGTGCAGTGCCTCAAGGGTCAGTGCTGGGCCCTGTACTGTTCAGTATATTCATCAATGACTTGGATGAGGGACTAGAGTGACTATCAGCAAGTTTGCTGGTGACACCAAGCTGGGAGGAGTGGCTGACACTGGAACCTGTGCTGCCATCAGAGACCTGGACAGGCTGGAGAGCTGGGTGGGGAAAAATGTAATGAAATATAACAAGGACAAGTGTAGAGTCTTGAATCTGGGCAGGAACAACCCCAGGTTCCAGTATAAGTTGAGGAATGATCCATTAGCGTAGGGGAGAGGGACCTGGGAATCCTGGTGGACAGCAGGGTGACCATGAGCCAGCACTGTGTCCTTGTGGCCAAGAGGGCCAATGGCATCCTGGGGTGGGTTACAAGCGGGGTGGTTAGTGGGTCGAGAGAGGTTCTCCTTCCTCTCTACTCTGCCCTGGTGAGACCCCACCTGGAACATTGTGTCCAGTTGTGGCCCCTCAGTTCCAGCAGGACAGGGAACTGCTGCAGAGAGTCCAGCGCAGCCACCAAGATGCTGCAGGGAGTGGAGCATCTCCCGTGTGAGGAAAGGCTGAGGGAGCTGGGGCTCTGGAGCTGGAGGCGACTGAGGGGTGACCTTATTAATGTTTACAAATATACAGAGGGTGAGTGTCACGAGGATGGAGCCAGGCTCTTCTCAGTGACAACCAGCAATAGGACAAGGGGTAATGGGTTTAAGCTGGAACATAAGAGGTTCCACTTAAACTTGAGAAGAAACTTCTTCTCAGTGAGGGTAACAGAGCACTGGAACAGGCTGCCCAGGGAGGTTGTGGAGTCTCCTACTCTGGAGACATTCAAAACTCGCCTGGAAACGTTCCTGTGTAGCCTCATCTAGATGTTCCTGCTCCAGCAGGGGGATTGGACTAGATGATGTTTCGAGGTCCCTTCCAATCCCTAGCATTCGATGATTCTATGAAGTTCCTGCGCCACGACACAGATCACATTTATTACTCTTGGCTTTAGAGACCTGGAGAACCAAACCCAAACCGTTCCCATCGTGCCTTGAAGCAGCCTCTGCTCATGCGCAGTAGAGCAGATAAGTAGATAAATATTTGCAAGCAGCTTTATCTCCAGTCGCTGCCTGTTCATATAATTCTCATTCAACATTGCGCCATGCCTCCAACTGAAATGTACCAGCTGTAGGAAAGTCTAGCACATGATTAGCAATCCATTCTGAAAAAATTAACGAGTCAGACCCCGATACATCCTGAATTTGCATTTGTAGCAAATGTTGAAGGACATCCAGGGTTTGTCTCTGTTCAAGGGATAACTTCCCTCCCACGTTCCCAGTCGCTCACCTTTCCTTGGTGGTGGGTGCGCCCTGTCCTGGTTCTCGGTCCTTTTTCCTGGTTCGATTGGGCTTCGCTGCCAGAACGGCTGCTGCCTTTGCAGCCGCACTGGAAGTCCCTGTTCCAGGGCGCCATTTGTAGCGAATGAGGTACAGACTCTTTTAAGGTGCAATGAGAGACGTTTATTACAAATTCAGGCTTGCATTTATACTCGCTATGATGCTTGCTAGCACTTTTCTCTATTCCTGTAGCAGCAGAGTGCAGGCCGCAGTTTGCTTTCACCTGGAGAGGCATCCAGTACACGTGGAATCGCTTGCCCCAGGGGTGGAAACACAGTCCTACCATCTGCCATGGACTGATCCAGACCACGCTGGAGCAAGGTAAAGCTCCAGAACACTTGCAGTATATTGATGACATCATCGTATGGGGCGACACAGCGAAAGAATCTTCGAGAAAGGTGAGAGAATAATTCAGATTCTTTTGGGTGCTGGTTTTGCCATAAAACGAAGCAAGGTTAAGGAACCTGCATGAGAGATCCAGTTTTAGGAATAAAATGGCAAGATGGCCGTTGTCAGATCCCAATGGATGCGATCAACAAAACTGCAGCAGTGTCTCCACCTACTAATAAAAAGGAGACACAGACTTTCTTGGGTGTTGTAGGTTTTTGGAGAATGCATATTCCTGACTACAGCCACAATGTGAGCCCTCTCTATTGAGTGACTCGTAAATAGAGCCAGTCTGAGTGGGGCCCTGAACAACGACAAGCCTTTGAACAAATGAAACGTGAGGTAACTCATGCGGTGGCCCTTGGACCAGTTCGGACTGGACTAGATGTTAAAAATGTGCTCTACACCGCAGCCGGAGATAATGGACTTACCTGGAGCCTCAGAAAGCACCAGGAGAAACCCGAGGTCGACCGTTAGGTTTTTGGAGTCGAGGATACAAAGGATCTGAGGCCAACTGTACTCCAACTGAAAAAGAGATACTAGCAGCATACGAAGGAGTTCGAGCTGCTTCAGCAGTGATCGGTACTGAAGCACAGCTCCTCCTGGCACCTCGACTGCCGGTGCTGAGCTGCATGTTCAAAGGGACGGTGCCTTCTCCACATCATGCAACTGAAGTTACGTGGAGTAAATGGATTGCACTGATCACACAACGAGCTCGAACTGGAAATCCCAATCGCCCAGGGATCTTAGAAGTGATTACAGACTGGCCAGAAAGCAAAGACTTTGGGATGTCTCCAGATGAGGAGGAGGTAACACGTGCTGAAGAAGCACCACCGTATAATACCCTTTCAGAGACTGATAAGCAGTATGCACTGTTCACAGATGGATCCTGTTGTCTTGTAGGAAAACACTGAAGGTGGAAAGCTGCTGTGTGGAGTCCCACACGACAAGTTTCAGAAGCCACTGAAGGACAAGGTGAATCTAGTCAATTTGCAGAAGTGAAAGCCATCCAGCTGGCTTTGGACATTGCTGAACGAGAGAAGTAGCCAATACTTTATCTCTAAACTGACTCATGGATGGTAGCAAATGCCTTGTGGGGGTGGCTACAGCAATGGAAGAAAAGCAACTGGCAGCGCAGAGGTAAACCCATTTGGGCTGCCACACTGTGGCAAGACATTGCTGCTCGGCTAGAGAGCCTGCCTGTGAAAGTTCGGCACGTAGATGCTCATGTGCCTAAAGGTCGAGCCACCGAGGAACATCGAAACAACCAACTAGCAGATCAAGCTGCTAAGATTAAAGTAGCTGAGGTGCACTTGGACTGGCAACATAAAGGTGAACTGTTCCTAGCTCGGTGGGCCCATGATGCTTCAGGGCATCAAGGTAGAGATGCAACATATAAATGGGCTCGTGATCGAGGGGTGGATTTAACTATGGACACTATTTCACAGGTTATTCATGAATGTGAAACTTGCGCCAAAATCAAACAATCTAGACGGTTAAAGCCTGTATGGTATGGGGGGCGATGGTTGAAGTATAAGTATGGAGAATCTTGGCAGATTGATTATATTACACTTCCACAAACACGTCAAGGTAAGCGTTATGTACTTACAATGGTGGAAGCAACCACTGGATGGTTGGAAACATATGCCGTACCTCATGCTACAGCCCGAAATACCACCTTGGGCCTTGAAAAGCAAGTCCTTTGGTGACAGGGTACGCCAGAAAGAATTGAATCAGACAATGGTACTCATTTCAAAAACAGTATTATAGACAATTGGGGCAAAGAACACGGTATTGAGTGGGTATATCATATTCCATGTCATGCACCAGCCTCTGGGAAAACTGAAAGGTACAATGGTTTGTTAAATACTACACTAAAGAAACTTGGTGATGGAACCTTTAAACACTGGGATTCACATTTAGCAAAAGCCACTTGGTTGAACACTGGGGGATCAACCAGTCGAGCCGGGCCTGCTCAATCGGGAATTCTTCGTACTGTGGAAGGAGATAAAGTCCCTGTAGTACACATGACAAACATGTCAGGAAAGGCAGTCTGGGTTCCTCCTGCCTCAGGCAAAGCAAGCCCATTTCAGGGGATTGGTTTTGCCCAGGGACCTGGCAGCACCTGGTGGGTGATGCTTAAGGATGGAGAAGTTCGGTGTGTGCCTCAAGGGGATTTGATTCTAGGTGAAAATATTCAATACTGAACTGCAGGATGTGAATTGCCGCACTAACAGTGTTTAATAAGTGTCTTTCAGATCAAGACAGTGATGATGAAACCAGCGCTCGCTTCTTCGAGTGGCACCTGACAGCTCCTTCCAAGTCGATGTCTTTAACCCACAAACAGTGGTCATGAGATGCACTTGTACCATTTTTCCTGCCCTGGGAGAGTGTTGTGACAAAATGAACTTAATGAACTTGTCAAAGGATGGTCCACTGATTAAGATGAATTACTCCTGTGTATATATGTACATACGTATATATATATAGTAGTAGTGATTAATTAGATTGTATTGATAGATTGCATAGATAAGGTTTAAGTCATATTATAAGGGGTGGAATGTCCTGGTTTTGTTAAAAAACAAGTTTCTCTTTCAGTGAATTTGCCTGTCAGCTAAAGCTTCGTATCAGCTGCATTTTCCTGGAGAACCAGATCCATGTTTTGGTAAACACAGCAATGGAATGTGAAGTTATTGATAAGCACGGATGGACATCTCATGAGAGGGGCAATGAGAAAGAGGTGACCAAGAAACTGACCAACGGAGTATAACATCCCATTCACATGAATACTTCATATAAAAGTGGGAGATCACGAGGATCTTGTCCCTTTCCCTTTTTCATCCCTTTTCCTTATGGCTGAAATTAGGAGAGGACCTTGCTAGTCGTCCCTGCGAACTGAGGCCAGTGACGGACTGAATCCAGCTCCGGTTGGCTGCAGAGTCCAGTTCAGGACTTTCGGGGCCAGTGCTGCAGCTGCTGGGATTTTCAAGATTGGTTTTGTATATTTTGTATTATTTTCTCTATTCTTATTAGCAGCATTAGTAAAACATTGTTAATTTTCCAACTCTCTTCTCTCTGTCCTTCTTTCCCTCCCGATCGCCTGTGCTGAGTGGGAAGGGGGAGAGGGAGGGACAAAAGGGGGAAGTGAGGGAGTAGAGGAGGTTAGCAATACATCTGCCAGGGTTTTATTGTCACCCCGCAATCTAAACTCTCGACACTGCGCCACAAAACCCTGCCCCCCAGTTCCTAAAGACATGAAACCTGCACCCCCAAAGCCTCACCCTAAAGCCCTGCACCCCCAAATCCTGCCCTACCAAACCCTTCAGCCTTGCACCCCAACATCCTCCCACCCTAAACCCCCAACACCCTGCACCCATAAATCCTGGAATCCCAGATCCTGCACCCAACACCCTGCACCCAAAACTCTGCACCTCCAGATCCTGCTGCCCCAAACCCTGCACCCCAGAGCCCTGCACCCCCTAATCCTGAACCCCAACCCCTACCGCCTGAACTTTCCACCCCCAAATCCTGCCCTACCAAGCCCTCCACCCCAAACCCCTGCAGCCCAAGATCATTCTATCCTAAACCCTGCACCCCCATATCCTCCTTCCCCAAACCCTGCACCCCAAACCCTGCACCACAAAACCCTGCACCACAAAACACTGCACCCCAAATCCTGGCCCCCAAACCATGCAACCCCAAATCCTGCACCCAAAGATCCTACTGCCCTAAACCCTGAACCACCAAATCCTGAACCCCCAGAACCTGCACCCTCCCGCACTGGAGGACAGCTTGCCTTCCCCAGCAGACAGTTCCCTTGAAGGACACTGCATCGCCGCTCGAGGTCCTTCAGGGCGCTCTGGAGGTGGGCGTTCTGCTCCAGCAGCCTGACGTAAGTGCTCCCAGGCAGCCCGTCCTGCTGCTGCTCTACGGCCGCAGCAGCCACCTGTGCCGCCGAGCGCCCGCGGCCGCTCCTTCCTTGTGGCGGGGACTCCAAGCAGCGCAGCGCCGAGTCTTGCCCCGCAGTCTGTGGCCAAACCTGCGCGCTGTTCCCTTCCTCCCGCAGACGAGCCTCTGTGAAGGTCTTGCCAGTTTTCCGCTGCCCTTCTCCATGGCCGGAGTAAGATGCCATGAGGCTCTCCAAAGAGCAGGGCCCGGTGGCCCCGGTGTGCAGGCGGCGCCAGGCCCTGGCCTGGGTGCAGGAAGCGGGCTGCTCGCCCTCGAACCGCTCCGAGATGTACTTCAGGAAGAGTCTCCTCTGCTGCAGCAGTTGGTCTTCCAGGCGGAGGATGCGGGCGGCCTGCTTGCCATGGCTCTCGCAGCGCAGCTTGCTGAGGACGTCCTGCAGCTCAGCGCGGGCCCGGCTGCTGCTCCCGGCTCCTCTCACCAGCTCCTTGGCCAGCTGCCGCTGCAGGTCCCGTGCCTCACGGACGGCGTTGCCGCGCTGCTGCTGCAGCGTCCCCCTGCACCTGGCGCAGCTCGGCCTCCTTGGAGCGCAGCAGCTGGCGGATCTGCATCGCCCGCTGCCACCGGATGAGCTCCCGCAGCCGCTGCAGCTCCCGCGCCTGCCGCTGCGCCCATGCGGAGTGCAGCCATGTGGCCAGGAGCCGCCGGTCCCGCTCGGCCGCCTCCTTCAGCTCCCGCATTGCAGCGGTGAAGCGGCAGCGCGGCTCTCGGGTGCGGAGTCGCTCGGCCTCCAGCTCAGCCCGCACCCTCTCCAGCTGCCGCTGCCGCTCGTCCTTCAGCATCAGGCCCCGGTGGGGCGAGGGGCAGCTGAGCACCCCGGGCCCCCGGCCCACGCCCTGCTGGCTCCTGGCTGCGGCCATGCCAACCACACGCCGCCACCAACAGCCGCCGAGGCTGCGCGTCGCTCCCTCCCAGCAGCTGCTGCCGCCCTTGACCGCGCAGAGCGGACACAGCGTCTGCAGCCGGCCGGGCTGGGCGAGCGTGGCCTCAGCCCCGGGTCCTGGCCCCGGCACACAAAGCGGGTGGGGCCGCATGGCTTGTGAGGTGTGTCCTGGCCCCGAGCAGGCACCATTGCTCAGCGCTTGGCAACACCGGCTTCCTGCTGGATGGGGCTTCGTTTCCCTCTCAGCCCTCAATGGTTCTGCACGTGAGGAGCTGCAGGATGTGACTGAAATACATCTTGACTGGAAAACTGGGGGTTTGCTGATGGGCCTTCTCACACAGCGCAATTGGCCAAGGAAGCCATCGTGGGGCATCTAATGGCGTCTCCTGGGAACGTGCTGCAGTTCTTTTCAGAGGCTTTTTGTGTCCTTTGGACCAGACTGGCTCTGGACATCACGAGACACTTTGGTTATTTAAACTGAAAACAGAGCTGCCAGTTTTCCTCCCCGCACCTCAAAGTCCCAAGTGCCAAACCCTGGGGCCCCGTCACCTCCTGGGGCTCCCGGCTCAGGAGTGGTGGTGCTGGCCCAGACGCCGGTGCCCGCAGGGGGCTGGTGGCCAGGACATGGTGGCCCTGATGGGCTGATGGGGTCAACTTTAGCCCCAGGCCCAGCTGAGCCCAAGCCCGTTGTTTAGGCCCAGGGGCCCCAGGTCAGGGTCTTTGTGTGTGGATGGCAGTGGGGGGGTCTCCCCACAGGCCCTGGGACCTTGCCCCACTTCTCACCACCCACAGGGTCCTCACCACCCCGTCCCACCATGGCACGGCCCCTCGGGAGTCCCAGCCAGGGCAGGCATAGGGGACAGCCCGGGGCAGCTCCAGCCCTGCCACCCCTCTGGGCTTTCCCCCCTGTCACCACCACGGCAGGACCCCCTGCACCCACCAGGGACCTGGGAGGAGCTGAGGAGAGCACAGGGTGATGGGGGCAGAGGCAGCAGGTGCAAGGGGGGAGCTGGGGCTGATGGGGACAGCGGGGGCCCAGGCGAGAGGATCCCTGGCCAGCCGAGCTGAGGGACCCAGGGGCTGTGGGTTCAGCCGCCGGCCTGGACCCTCCCTGGGCACACCGCCCCTGCCATGGCCGGGCTGGACACTGGCAGCCATGAGAAATGGGTCAGGGCCCCACGGGAGGAGCGTGGGGGATGGGGAGGAACATCCTCCCCAGGGGGACAGCGAGAGCCAGCCCAGCTGAGGCTGCTCTGTTGCTGAAGTGCTCGTTTGCTCTGAGCAGCTGATTGTTTTTCCTTGGAAAAGCACTTACCCCAGACAGGTGATCTGAGGGCTGATGTAGACAGGAGCCATGCAAACACCTGCCCTGAGTTCACTACCTGCTTCCCCTCCTGCTCCGGAGGCAGAAACGGGATTTCTTCCAGATGATGCCAGTTACCTCCAGACACCTATTTGACTGGATCTTGACGTGCTGCACAGAGGATCACCAGTGCTGCTCTACTGCTTTAACGTAGCCCAACTTGCACTGTGCTAACAGGCCTTGTTGCTGCACAGAGGATCACCGTCCTGTGCACTGGAGAGAGTTTGGGTCACCAAAACACAGGAAACTGCGGCCGTTCAATGTCGCTGCCATGCGAGAGACGGAACCGGACACACCAAGTGATGTTCACAGAGTTCACCTTGACCGCCCCACCACGCTGGCTTTGGGCCAAAAGCTGCCCTGTCCACACGCCGTGCAACAACGTGATTGGTTACAGCACGCGCTATCCAGTACCGTGATTGGCTGCACGCACTGTCCACGCGCTCTGCACGCGCGTGTCGGCGATTGCTCATTGGCTGGTACCTTCTTACAGGATTCCTTTTGTCTCTGGTCTCCGGCTTCACCTCCTGGCCGGGCTGGCGACGACCCCATCCCCCCGGGGGGCTCTGACACTGCATCTGGGGGTCAGCATATGGGGTGCAGGGTTTTGAGGTGCAGGTTTCAGGTGTTCAGGACACTGGGGTGCAGGATTTGAGGGAGGGATCTGGAGGTGCAGGGTTTAAGGGTTCAGGATTTGGAGGTGTAGAGTTTCTGGGTACAGGGTTGTAGGGTTCAGGTTTTTGGGGTGCACGGTGTGGGGGTGCAGGGTGTGGGGGGCAGGACTAAGGATTGCAAGGTTTTGGTGGTAGGATTTGGGGTGTAGGGTATGAGGTGCAGGAACTGGGGGTGCTTGATTTGGGGGTTCAGGGTTTGGGGTGCAGTGTTTTGAAGTGCAGGGTTTGGAGGGGGGATGTTTTGGGGGGTGCAAGACTTGGCGGTGCAGGTTTTGGGGCTGCAGTGTTACGGGGGCAGAGGATTAGGTTGTTCAAGATTTGGGGATTCAAGGTTCTGGGGGCAGGGTTTTGGGGCTACAGGGTCTCGGGGTGCAGGTTCCAGGGATTCAGGATTTGGGGGTTTAGGGCAGTAGGATCTTTGGGTGCAGGAATTTGGGGTGCAGGGTTTGGGGGTGCCAGGTTTTGGGGAAGACAGGGTTTGGAGGGATGATTTGGGGGTGCAGGGTTTAGGGCAGCAGGATCTTGGGGTGAAGGGGTTTGAGGTGAAGGGTTGGGTAGGACAGGATTTTGGGGTGCAGGTGTTTAGGGTGAAACTTGTGGGGGGCAGAATTTGGGGTACAGGGGCTTGGGGGTGCAGGGTTTGCAGGTGCAGGGTAAGTATGACAGCTGTATAATGTGAGTCAGTTCCAACATTCAAAGGCTCTTTCCAGAACACCTCAAAGCGATCCTAACATCTGTCATCTCAAGAACTTGTTTGACCCTTGCTCTCTTTTTCTACCTTGTGTTTGCAGCACTGGGTATCTGAGTTTAGCCACGTCATTACAACTTTACGTGAGCGACCAGAGGCATCAGTAAATACAGTCTTGTCCCTTACTGGTCGTTGCTGACAGCAGCATCTGCCGTACAACAGTAAATCACCAATTTCAGCCCACAGTTTATGTTGAGGGTAATAAACTGATATGTTCCCTGCGTATGTTGCCAATGCAATCTGGAACTTCACATCCTCAGCTAATTACCATTGTGAATTCTCCTTTGTTGTAGGAATAAATATACCTTCAGGTCTACCGCAAACATACCATATAAACCTTCTCTGCCTTTAATTACTGGTTTGGCATACATTTCTTTTATTATCCAAACTGTTTTCATTGGCGTGTGAGCTAGAAAAACCCATACTGCCACAATCACCTTTCTCCTTCCTTGAGCTCTCCTGACCTGCGGTTCCACCACCAGCGTCTTCGTTCTTGATCCCTCTTGACTGGTGGGTGCACTCCAATCATCTTTATCCATCACTGGCCTGCACGGCCCTGCCCGGCAGCAGGAGCGTCTGGAGCTGCCGGCCGGTTCTCCAGCTTTAGGGTCACCCGCAGCAGCCCGCTCTCCTCAGCTCTGCACACCCAGCCAGTTGTGCCGCCCAGGCAAAGTCAGCTTCACCCTCTGCCCTACACGTCTGGCATTTACAGCAGCACACAACAGCATCCAGACAACTGTGAGTGGAGAGCTGGCCAGGCCCTTGCGCAGGTGAGATCCTCTTCCCCTACCTTTACCTGCTGGCAGACAAGCAGACACCTCTCAAGAGATGACCACCCTGCTCCCTTTACCGCTCCCGAGTCCAAGAGCCCGGCCCCTGCTCACCACCCCCACCTCCCAAAACCCAGCCAACAGCCCCTGCTTCCACTTTACCAGCAGTCAGCGCTGAAGACTTGGCCCAGGCTGTTGGACACCACCTTGGACAGGGAGACCCGGGCCCCTGAGCACGGTTTCTAGGGGTGGGAGGGGGCAGCACTCATCACAGGTTGATCCCTGTGCTTAAGGAGACATTCTCCTCCTCGCTGGCTCAGGCTGCTCATCTTCCTCCTCACTCTTGACTCGTAGCTCCATCACCTTCCTCCTCTTTTGTCCCCTCCTCACTCGCAGGTCCACCACTGTCATCTTCCTCCTTGTCCCATCTTGACTCACAGGTGCGCTCCAATCCTCTTTCGTGATCCCTCTTCTGTGTCAGTACGAGAAGACTGGGCACGTGAGAAACTGCAAGAGCCAACAGCATGAGAACAAGCGTTAGTGGAAAAATACAAGACTGTGTGCTATGTGATACATCAAGGACAGAGGGATTGATGCAGGATTGATGCATCAAGGACAGAGGGACAGCTTGTGATAGACAAAAAAGGCATTTATGGCAGTAACTTTGGTGGGAACACAAAATACATCACTTATGTAATGACTAACTTAGCTAATCAACAAATGCTTGAGCAAGCATCATAGCGAGTATAAACGCAAGCCTGAATTTGTAATAAACGTCTCTCATTGCACCTTAAAAGAGTTTGTACCTCATTCGCTACAAATGGCGCCCTGGAACAGGGACTTCCAGTGCGGCTGCAAGGGCAGCAGCCGTTCTGGCAGCGAAGCCCAATCGAACCAGGAAAAAGGACCGGGAACCAGGACAGGGCGCACCCACCACCAAGGAAAGGTGAGCGACTGGGAACGTGGGAGGGAAGTTATCCCTTGAACAGAGACAAACCCTGGATGTCCTTCAACATTTGCTACAAATGCAAATTCAGGATGTATCGGGGTCTGACTCGTTAATTTTTTCAGAATGGATTGCTAATCATGTGCTAGACTTTCCTACAGCTGGTACATTTCAGTTGGAGGCATGGCGCAATGTTGAATGAGAATTATATGAACAGGCAGTGACTGGAGATAAAGCTGCTTGCAAATATTTATCTACTTATCTGCTCTACTGCGCATGAGCAGAGGCTGCTTCAAGGCACGATGGGAACGGTTTGGGTTTGGTTCTCCAGGTCTCTAAAGCCAAGAGTAATAAATGTGATCTGTGTTGTGGCGCAGGAACTTCATAGAATCATCGAATGCTAGGGATTGGAAGGGACCTCGAAACATCATCTAGTCCAATCCCCCTGCTGGAGCAGGAACATCTAGATGAGGCTACACAGGAATGTGTCCAGGCGAGTTTTGAATGTCTCCAGAGTAGGAGACTCCACAACCTCCCTGGGCAGCCTGTTCCAGTGCTCTGTTACCCTCACTGAGAAGAAGTTTCTTCTCAAGTTTAAGTGGAACCTCTTATGTTCCAGCTTTAACCCATTACCCCTTGTCCTATCACTGGTTGTCACTGAGAAGAGCCTGGCTCCACCCTCGTGACACTCACCCTCTGTATATTTGTAAACATTAATAAGGTCACCCCTCAGTCTCCTCTTCTCCAAACTAAAGAGCCCCAGCTCCCTCAGCCTTTCCTCACACGGGAGATGCTCCACTCCCTTCAGCATCTTGGTTGCCCTACGCTGGACTCTCTGCAGCAGTTCCCTGTCCTGCTGGAACTGAGGGGCCACAACTGGACACAATGTTCCAGGTGGGGTCTCACCAGGGCAGAGTAGAGAGGAAGGAGAACCTCTCTCGACCCACTAACCACCCCGCTTGTAACCCACCCCAGGATGCCATTGGCCCTCTTGGCCACAAGGACACAGTGCTGGCTCATGGTCACCCTGCTGTCAACCAGGATCCCCAGGTCCCTCTCCCCTACACTAATGGATCATTCCTCAACTTATACTGGAACCTGGGGTTGTTCCTGCCCAGATTCAAGACTCTACACTTGTTCTTGTTATACTTGTTATATTTCATTACATTTTTCCCCACTCAGCTCTCCAGCCTGTCCAGGTCTCTGATGGCAGCACAGCTTCCAGTGTCAGCCACTCCTCCCAGCTTGGTGTCATCAGCAAACTTGCTGATAGTCACTCTAGTCCCTCATCCAAGTCATTGATGAATACATTGAACAGTACAGGGCCCAGCACTGACCCTTGAGGCACTGCACTAGATCCAGGCCTCAACTGGACTCTGCTCCATTGACCAGGACTCTGTGGCTTCTTTCCTTCAGCCAGTTTGCAGTCACCTCACTACCTGGTCGTCCAGACCACACTCCTCACTTTAGGTATGAGAATGCTGTGGGAGACTGTGTCAAATGCTTTACTCAAGTCAAGGTAGATCACGCCCACCGCCCTGCCATCATCTATCCACCTCGTTATATCTTTATAAAAGGCTATGAGGTTGGTCAAGCACAACTTCCCCTTGGTGAAGCCATGTTTACTGCCCCTAATGACCCTCTTCTCATTGATATCCTTGGTGCCATCTCAAGGCATAAGCCGTTCCATCACTTTCCCAGGGATGGAGGTGAGGCTGACCGGTCTATAATTACCCGGGCCTTCCTTCTTGCCCTCTTTGAAGACTGGAGTGACATTTGCTCTCCTCCAGTGCTCAGGCACCTCTCCCATCTCACAGGACTTGGCAAAGATGATGGAGAGCGGTCCAACAATGACCTCAGCCAGCTCCCTCAGCACCCGTGGGTGCATCCCATCTGGACCCATGGATTTGTGGATGTCCAGATTGCCTAATTGTTCCTTAACCCAGTCCTCATCAACCAAGGCAAATTCTTGCAGCGTCCTGACTTCCTCTGGGGCCTTGGGGGTACGGGGCTCCTCAGGACAGCCTCTGGCAGAGTAGACAGAAACAGAAAAGGCAGTCAGTAACTCTGCCTCCTCTGTATCTTCTGTCACCAGGCCACCCACCTCATTCATCCGTGGGCCTACATTGCCTCTGCTGTTAGTTTTATCTGCCACGTATTTGGAAAAGCTCTTTCTGTTGTCCTTGACCCCTCGTGCCAGTTTTAATTCTAACGAGGCCTTAGCTTTCCTAGTTGCCTCCCTACATCCCCTGACAACAGCCTGATATTCTCCCCAAGTGCCCAGCCCCTCCTTCCATGATCTGTAAACTCTCCTCTTTCACCTGAGCTAACCCAGCAGTTCCCTGTTCAGCCACACAGGCCTCCTGGCTCCCTTCCTTGACTTCCTGCGTGTTGGGATGCTCTGATCTTGTGCCTGGTAGAAGAAATCCCTGAATATTAACCAACTGTCTCGGGCCCCTTTACCTTCAAACAGCCTTGCCCATGGGATTTTCTCTAGCAATTGCTTGAAAAGGCCAAAGATTGCCCTGCTGAAGTCCAGGGTTGCAATTCTGCTTGCTACTCTGTTCCTGCCGCACAAGATGCTGAACTCCACCTTGTCGTGGTCACTGCAGCCCAGGCAGCCCTCAACCTTTACTGCTCGACCAGACCCTCCTTGTTAGTGAGGATGAGGTCCAGCAGTGCACCTCTCCTGGTCGGCTCCTCCACTATTTGCATCGGAAAGTTATCTTCAATGCACTGGAGGAACCTCCTGGACTGCGCCCGGCTGGCTGAATGGTCCTTCCAGCAGACATCAGGGAAGTTCAAATCCCCCATGACAACCAGGGCCTGTGACTGTGAGGCTGCTCTCAGCTGCCTGTAGAAGGCCTCATCAGCTTCCTGACCTTGATCTGGTTGGATCTGTCTGTAATAGACACCCACAACAGCGTCTCCCCTGCCAGCCTGCCCCTTAATTCTCACCCATACACTCTCAACTTGCTCCTCATCTGTGCCCTGACAGTACTCAATACATTGTAGGTGCTCTCTCACATAGAGGGCAACTCCACCACCTCGCCTGGCTGGCCTGTCTTTCCTGACGAGGACATAGCCATCCATGACCACGTTCCAGTCATGTGAGCTGTCCCACCATGTCTCAGGAGTTGCCACCAGATCATAATCTCCAGGTTTTTAGCTCCTCCTTCTTGTTCCCCATGCTGCGTGCATTGGTGTACAAGCATTTCAGGGAGCAAGCTGAGCATTCTGATTCCACCCTAGGGGGATGGGAGGCCTCCCAGTCCCCAACAATTCTAGAATGCTGCCCCACTGATGCAACCCCATCCCCCTTCAAGTCTAGTTTAAAGCTCTCCAAATGAGCCCTGCTAATTCCTGACCCAGCATCCTTTTGCCCCTGCAGGATAAACAATTCCCACGCATCACTGTGTGGACTGGTGTCCTACAAATCCAGCCATTATCGAAGAATCCGAAGCCCTGCCTGTAGCACCAGTCTCAAAGCCAATCGTTTACGGATTGAATTCTTCTATTCCATCCCACGTTGTCACCCAAAAATGGAAGGAGTCACGAGAAAATCACTTGAGCTCCAGACTCTTTCACCATCCATCCCAGAGCCTTGAAGTCTTTCTTTATTCCCCTCATACTGTGGGGTGCAGCCTCCTCCCCACCTGTCTGGAAGATCAGCAGTGGGTAGTAGTCTGTCGGGTGCACCAAGTCAGGGAGTGCCCTGGTGATATCCCTGACCCGGGCCCCGGGTAGGCTACAAACTTCCCTATGACGAGGGCCAACTCTGCATATTGGGCCCTCCGTCCCTCTCTGAAGGAATCGCCTATTACAGTCACCCTTCTTTCTTTCTTGTCAGAGGCAGTCTTGAGGTGTGGAGTTAACTGCCTCTTCCTACGTGTCCCTGTAGGCGGATCTTGCACCGTGTCCTCACCCACCTGCTCTTCAAGCTCCAGGGATTCAAACTTGTTACAGAGGAGCACCTGGGGACGTAAAGCAGGTAGGGAGGGGGGGTTTCCCGTGACACCCAACGGGAACTCGCTTCCAATCCTCCTCATCTTTTAGGTCACTTACCTCTGCGCGACAGCGACAGGGCAGGGGCTGTCTTGGGTCTTCCGCCTCTGCCCGACAGATAGGGGGTCCGTCACCTTTTGGGGGGTATCCCCCTGAGGCCTTTCTGAGTGGCACACCAGGGAGTTACTCCACCAGTTTATCTCCTTTCACACTCCCTGATGGTCCTTAGTGTCTCGACCTCCTCCTTGAGTTTTGCAACCATGCTGAGCAGATCTTGCACCTGCTCACACCCCACACAGGTCAAATTCTGGCCTCCCTCCCCCACAGCAGCAGGCTCTGGCACTCCCCACAGCCGGTGACCTGAACAGCCACGGTTCAGGGTAAGGTCTCTGTTCGAGTCGCCACAGTCTTTTTCAGGCAAGCTCCTCGGCCCGCGCGCTTCTGCAGCGTGGCCCCGCCCATCCCGCGCAGGAGCCAATCCCGTCCGCGCCCGCCACCGGGCCCCGCCCCACTCCCGGCCCGGAGCCGCCGGCGGCCGCAGAGCGGCGCTGTCCGCCCGCAGCCCGGCCCCGGCCCCGGCGGGTCAGATATACCACCGACCACAGCTTTCTGAGCTTTCAGGTTAAATTCCTGTAGATAGCCGTGTTTCAATCAAACAGACACCACCAGCAGAGCTGCTGCCTCTGCCGTCTTTGCTCAGAAAGAAGTGACAACACCAGAAAACACGTTGGCAGCCGGTGCTTTGACCAGTGAAGGTGGGATCTACAAAAGTCTGATTAAACCAAACAGCCTGAGGTCTTTATCAAGCTGCAGATCTGCCAGGAATGCTGAAATGCAAGAGTTTACTCCTGCACTATTCCACAATGGAACAGCCGCTTCATATCAAAAATCATCTCGAAGTTCCAAACCAGTACATTAAAAAGCTGTCACTAGGTATTAGAAGACCACTGCAAGATCTTATTGCTTGTTGAGTTAAATAACAATTTTTCAATAAACCAAAACCCAATCAGTTTCTGCAGTCTGTTGCTCATCCTCCTGTTCATTCATTAGCACTGCAGCAATCAGTTTTTATACAATGTCTCAACAGAGGCGATTGAAAAACCCCAAACAAAACTTATTGAAGCCCACGGACCCCTCCGCCCTCCCTGCCCCCCTCACCCTGAGCCCCACGATCAGCACCTGGTGCGGGAGAGGAGCACAACTCGACAGACAGAACCAGAAATGCGACTGCGGGGAGAAGGAAACACCAAGGGAGTTACAGCTTCCTTAACGTTCCAAATCTGACGTCTTCCAAACCAAAGCACATAACCCTCATCATTTAAAAAGCAAAGTTGCTCTATACGTGTCTGATCCTCACCCAGCTGAGCGGTTCTCAAGTCCGCTGAGCTCCACTGTGCAGCCGCCCCCGCGTCTGTGTCCCCTTGTCCGGAGTCCCCAGTCGCGGGACAGTGAGCGGGGTTGGGCTCCAGTGACAAAGAAAAACACAAAGAGTGGAACTGGGAAAGTGATTAAAACAGGAAACCTGAAAGGCAGTTTAATTTTAATAACTTATTTTTACACTGCTAGAAGCACATGAAGTACGGGGGGCACGAACTCTGTTACTACACATATGTGCCTTATTACATAAGCACAGGGAACAAGGAAGTAGCATTCCTTCTATTTTTGATGTAATGATGAGCTAATCCATCTCCTGAGATGGCTTCCAGACCCGATTAATATCTACACCGTGTTGTACTGCAGATAAATCCCCCAGGTCAGCATTAATCGAAGACAATGTGCAGAATCAGCAACATGCAGGGAAGCACAAGATCCTGGATTCCTTAGAAGAGTCTGCTTCTAAAATTGTCTAAAAATGCTACAGAAATCGTAGCAGATAAACAACAGTAGCCACATTTTGTTCTATGGCATTTACATAATGTTGATCCACCTGTATTAACTTGTGCCCTTTCGGAACAGAACTGTAAACTCAGAGTGTTCAAAGACTTCTTTCTTTTGAATGGAATATGCTCATCTTTTCCTTTCATTCTATCTTCACAAATTATTTAGCAGGGAAAAAAACAGGTTAAAAGTTGCTGCTATCTAAACGATGTTGTCATAACTATACAGACTGAACCTGAGCATGCAGTGATTATTTTACAGGTGGACATATATCAGTTCAGCAATATTCGTTGAGTTTGATTGAATCACACGTCTCTTGTGATAAAGATCAAGGCTACATGATCCAGCTTCAGGTGCACTGACTCACACTCTGCTGGTGTGTTTTGTTGAGTTTGCCTGGACCACTATGAAGCAACAGGAAAAAATATCCACACACAACAAGTATAACATCAGCGATGCCTTTAATTGTTTTTAATGTATACATTATGTATACTCAAATACTTCCAACTAGTCACAGAGGTGGAGACAAACTCACATTCTTTGAAAAAGGTATTGGCTGACTTCTACCCATTTAATCTGAGAAATTCACTTTTCTTGGCAAAATACTTGAGAAAAACATCACTGTCATAATAAAGATTATTTCCACTACGTGTCACCTGACAAATCATTTCAATTCAAACATATTGAGTCACATTGCATATTTTACAGATTAGAAAAAAGTGGTTTAAAATCAATTTAATACGATGCATTAAAAATAAACTACTACCTAGTTGAACACACTCAGAAACCAAAGAGTAAATGTCCAATGAGGTTTCCAGGTAAGAGTATCCTACAGATTTGAGGCGTGCTTTGGGACACTCAGCGCCTCCCTGTTCACCGTACGTTATATGAACTGCAGCAGTTGAGACCCTGGGATGTGTAACATGTAAAAGCCATGAACATTAAAATAATGTTTATAAATCACAAGCATGTTATTTGGCTCCTTTATTGACTGAAAGTGGCAGGAGTGAAGCATCCAAACGTGATTTGTCCCACATTCATTCTTCACCACTCTGCAGCTGTTCTAGCAGGAGCTTCACAGATGTTTTCCCCATTTAAGAGTTTAGATGCCAAAAGATCCCAATAAGAACCATAATGCTTGTTTACGTCTAGAATTGTCTTAAATATACGTCCTTCTATGCATGTTTCAGAGACCGCAACGCTGCTTTGTGTGTTAGCACGTAACATACGCCACTAAAGCTGTTTCAATTAACCGACTAGATGAAGTTTTCCTCTGGAATTCAATACACGTGCATTAAAACCCCTCCAACCCAGAGCCCAGCTCCACTAGGCCACAGCTCTTCAGGGTCAGCTGCAGTTTGGCGGTTCCTCACTTCCCAGCGGCATCGCCCCGGCCGCCTGGTTCTGAACCGCACGGGCTCCAGCCCCAGACACAGCCCTGGAAACGCCAGCGGCACAAACTCCCGCTCAGCGCAAAGGGCGGGAGACAGCGGGTGCGGGTCCAGGCACTGCTGCTGTCCTGAACCCCAGGGCCTGCAGCCAACTGCCCACGTGTACCCAGACTCCTGGAGCTGGCGTTGGACCTTCTCCTCTGATCCGACAGAAACCCAAGTGGATGGCCAGAACAACAAAACCAAAAGGAATATCCTTCTTCCACCTTCCTTCCTTTCCTACGGTCACAAACCATAAGGCTGAGCTCGCCAACCAAGCTGTCTCAACAAAACCGAACCGAAGCATCTTTGGAATGAAGCACATACCTGGGCATGACCATGTTCTCAGAAGATAAGAGAACGGGTGTCGATTTCCCCCCCTAGAAAGCGAGTCATGTCCATACCATTTACATCAATTCTGACAACTGGGGGCTCAGGGGCTGCTTCCCGGGTGAGGGGGCACTGTTCCCGAGGGCTCGGCCCCACCGCCCGGCAACACCACCCAGTGACACTGCCTGGCCACACTGCCCAGTGATACTGCCTGGTAATACCGCCCGGCATCTCAGCGCCGCTGCCACGGGAACAAAACACACCATGAGGAGCGACTGAGGGCTCAGCCACAGCTCCACTCTGGTTCTGAACGTTCCCCAGCACAGGCTGATGTCCCCACTGTAACACACAGAGGTGAGGGGGAACCTCCCCCTCCCACATCTGAAACTCCATTTAGAAGATAAAGAGATTTTACCAAGAACGTATCAAATATTAACACCATAGGATCAGACAGCACATCTGTACCACACTGTAACCTGAAATGGGACTTTCAAAGCTGCTGCTGGGATGTCTCCGTTGCTGACGCTGTGTGAGCCGACGCAGGCGGGCGGCAGAACAACCAGAGGCCACAGGTGCGACACAAAGAGCAAATGTATTGTTGTTCCTTGCTGCCGGGGGGATTCCCAAACACACCTCAGCTCCCAGCAGAGCTCACACCAGTGCAGCCGCAGGGCTGCGGAATTCAGGAGCATTCAGAGACTGGGGCAGTTCCCTTGGAGTGCAGCCTCCGTATCAACATCTTGCAATAACTGGTCATTTTGTTTTCCTCGATATCCAGGTTTAGAAAACCAATGTTTCCACAGTGCTTCTCATGGTCCTCGGTTAGGAAAGCCGGACCTTCTGTTACCTTTTCCAAGCACAAACGTTTCTGTTTTAATACACACCAAACACAATGGGTTGGAACCAATGGGTTGGAACAAACTGGTGTCGGGCTGGAGGAGACAGTCGGGCTCTGTGTAGTGCCCGTAAGTGTGAGATCCTGTGTGTGGATAAGTGACTTGAGGATGCTGACAAGAAAGCAGAGCCACTTTTTGAAATGCAATTCACCTTGTTCTTGTCAGGAGCAGAAGAGGGCTGCAATTCCATGCCATGGCTCTGGCCTGGAAATGGGCATGGACGTTCTTCACTGCCTTCATTAGAGATGGTAAGAAATGAGGCTGGAGATACTGACTGGAAGCGGCTGCTCTTGTTACTACTCGTATCTGCTCCGCCAGGCGTTCGGGTACCGATGCTGTGGGTACCGATGCTGTGGGTACGGCTGCTACGCTGAGCCAGTGGAGCTGCTCGGTGCCCAGCCGGAATATCTTGACACTGTTAAAAATAAAAGGTTATCAGATGGCTGCTCTTGTCTAGTTTGCAATTTCTTTAAATGCAGTAATGCTGAGGGGGTTTAGGGTTTCACAAAACTATTTAAAGAAGACAATTTTACTCATTACACAACTGCCTGCTCTCCTCACCTTGCATTTGGTCCAGGTAGCTGATGCAGAGCCATGCCCTGTGGCGGGACGAGTCCAGGCAGTCACTGGTCAGAGACCAGCAGTGCCACCAGGGAGCCCAGCTGCCGGCAAGGGCGTCCTCTCTGCAGGGAGAGCAGCAGGACAAGGGTCACAGGTGCCCCAGCACCCGCTCGCCTTGGTCGCCCGTCCCGCTCCCTGAGCAGCAGCCGGGCAGAGGGGCCGGCAGGAGCTGCCCAGGAACCCAGACCCAGCACCCAGCCGGGCAGGGCTGCCTTGCGGGGCCAGGAACGGTGCGGGGGGACACCAGGGTGTGTGGGGGTCCCTACTCACCGTGAGCTCAGCTCGCTCCTTGCAAGCCCTCAGCACACGGGCACAAATCCGCAGGGCTCTCTCCCGCTCCCAGTCTCTGTCGGAGCCCAGCCAGTGCTGCAGGACCTGGGGCAGGGTGCATTTCTCTCACAACAGGGATCTTCCTCTCCTGGAGATTCCTCTCCGTCCTTCTCTGGCCCCTTCCGGGCACGGCCCCCAGCCCCACAGCGCCCTGGCCCTGCAGCCTCCGCTGCCTCACTCTCTCCAGCCAACCCTGCCCTGGGCCAGGTGCTGCTTCCCTGCCAGCGTGTCCCCGCTCCAGCCTTCCCCGGGCTGCTGTCACCCAGCCCATGGCCGGCTCTCGGCTTCTCCTCGGCCTGCGACCACTTCTCTGCCCGGCCTGAGGCCGCAGTGGCCGGCGCTGCTGTGCCCCAGCTCAGCCCCTGACTGGACACACGGCCTCAGGGCTAGGGGCCACAGCCCTACGTTCCCGTAGGAAAGGGGTGTCCACCTACTGCCACCCGCTAAATCCTTGATTCCCTGCCCCTGCAACGCTTTCCCCATGGCTACTCACAAGGAACACATCATCAAAGCCAGCCGAGGGCTCCTCTGCCGCCAGGAGAGTCTCGATGAGGTGGCCCAGATCTTCAACATTTCTCCTGTGCAGAAGCTGGAAGCAGGAGAGGAGAGCTGAGGTTCTGCGTCACGGGGGCTGCCAGGGCACACCGAGGGGATCCTGACCCGGGGTGGCAGGCACTGCCCCATGGTACCTGCATGTTCAGAGCTGCCCGCACCGTCCTGCCCCTCTTCATCCCCTCCTGGCAAGGAGAGGACAGGACAGCCTGGCAGCACACTGCCAGCAGGCTGCGGTTCTCCTCCCTGCTCAGCGCTGGCCTCAGCTTGCTGGCCAGGGGAAAAAGGAAGAGAAAAGAGAAAGGGGATTTACCAGCCCTCTCCAGAGTGGCTCAAACCATGCCTGGGTTCCTCCTAATCAAGGGCCCCAAACCCACCAGCCCCAGCCCCTGCCAGCAAGCGCTGCCCTCAGCTCCAGCAGCTCCTGCCTCCCCCCGGGCAGCAGCAAACCCCCAGCCCAGGGTAAGGAACCCCTGGGGCTCAGGAGACACCCAAAGTGGGGAGCAGCCTCCCACTCCACAGCCCCAGCAGCTCAACACCACTGGGGCTGCCCTGGCCAGCTGGGATGGGGCACACGGGGAGTCCCCAGAGTCGGGAACAGCCCTCACCTCAACTCCTCCAGGGCCTGAAACACTCCATACACCAGGGAGTCCGCAGGCTCCTCCTTGATCCAGTCCTGCAAGTCACAGAGACACAGGCGCAGAGTTGTCAGTAGACATGGACACGGGACGGCCCTCCTGCCTCCCCCGGGACCGGCTCTGCTGCCAGGCCTGGGCAGACACTGCCCCGTCACCCCACGGGTCCCCAAAGGCACCGAGGGAGGGACCTTGCTCCACAGCCACCCTGCACCCCAGGGTCCCCCAGCTCAGGACACAGCTCCAGGAGCTCGCGTGAAGCCCAGAGACCATCGCCCATCTGGGGAAAGTGCAGCCCAAAGCTCCCCCGTGTGACTGTCCCTGCTGCAGGCACTCACCAGCAGGGTCTGTGTCACCTCCTGCTTCGAGGACAGCTCAAAGCTGCCAGCATCACCCACAGTCTGGATGGCAGAGCTGACCTCAGTGACACTCTGCACCAGGGCGAGCTTGAGCTGCATCTCCTGAGGGCAAAGAGAGCAAAGCACCCCTTGAACTCTCTGCAGGGCTGAGAGGTGGAAGAAGAGTATCAGCAGGGGGACACACAGGGGTTTGCATCTGGATGTTGAGGACAAACCCTTCCTTGAGGGATCTTTAGAAAGAGTTTGTCCATCTTGGTACACCCCGGCCCCAAGGGGCTGGAATGAGGGCACCCAGGTGTCCCTGTCCCTGCACGGCTCGTGCTCCTACCCTCTGTGTGACTCTGGAGAGCTGCAGGATGGTGCCCATGATCTCCCTATCCACACGGGCGAGCAGCTGCTCCCTGGGGGCACGCAGAGCGATGCCGCTGTACACGCACATCAGAGCAGCACGAGTGGCCTGAGGTCTCTCTGTGCCCTGCGGCAGCTGTGCCTGTGACAACAGAGATGCCCCCAGACGTCAGCCCCGGTCCTGCCCTGCACCCTCACCAGCTCCTTCCTTCCCTGGGCACCTCCCGGCAGCTCCTCGAGCTGCGAGCTCCGGGGCCGGGAGCTCTTCCCGTCCTGCAGCCGGGGCTCTGGCACGGGATGGGGAGCAGGGAGCAGCCAGCATCGCACACACTGCTGGCGGATTTACCGCTGTCCTTCCCAACACAGCTCAGGGGCCCCAATGCCGGGACATCCCCTCTGAAACACAGGTCTTGGGCAGCTCTTACAAGAGGGCTGATATAAACACAGCTGCCACAGTTTGGCTACAGCAGGTGTAGAAGTGGAAATAAGGTCAAAAAAAGGAAAGCCAAAGAGTGAAACCCTGGATCCTTTACCTTCCAGCCCGTGGAAGTCTCATAAAACCTGTCTCTGGTAAAAGCGGTCACTGTGTCCAAGACCAGGTTGAAGTGGGTCTCAGCAGCATGGGACACCACAGAAATCATCCCCTGCAACCACAGGGAAATGGGGAGTGGGCTCCAGCCCGAGCACTCAGCCACGGCCAGTGACAACGGCCAGGCAGGACGCTGCAATAAGGGGGAAACAGCAGCGATGGGCACATCAGGGAGGTCTGGAGCAGGGCCAGGAGCAGCTCTCCCTCTGCCCCAGCAACAGGCAGAGGATGCTCAGGACATGAGCATCACCTCACCTGGGTCTCAGAGAGCTCCGCAGAGTCTGTGTCCTGGAGGAACCTCAGCACCTGCCCTTGGACGTGGCTGAGGTCCCGACAACCTGCCAGCGCTGTCCCGAGAGCCTTGTAGAGGAAAAGCTGAACGAGAAGAGGCTGAGCCCGAGATGCGGTCACAGCCCGACCTGTCAGGAGAGGGCTGGCCCCAGACTGACCCGACTCCCCCAGGAGCAGGCGGGACTGCCCGCAGTGCCAGGCCGGGGCAGCACGGGGGGAAGCGCAGTTTGGGGGTGAAGCAGTGAAAACTGCCTGCGTGGGCAGAGTCCCGGTGTGGGGCAGGAGACAAACCTTCTGCCAGGAGCCGGGGGCAGAGCTGCCCAGCTGCCGGCTCAGCTGCTGGCTCAGGCCCACGCTCCAGGTCTCATCCTCAATGAGCTTCAGGGATGCTCACAAGAACTGGGGGGAAGAGGAGAGGAAGCGGGTGTCCCCCTGCCCTTGGCCAGGGCCCTTCCCACACCCCTGTGTCCTGGGATGCTGCTGGGGAGAGCTGCTGGAATGGCAGTGTCTCCCCTGCCAAGCCCAGCCCTCTTTTCACCAGCTCTCCACAACTCTGTCTGCTCCCTCTTCTCCCCGTCCGTTTGTGACACCCCTAGCATGCTGTACCTTAAGCACATGCTGCTCCCACTCTGCAGAGTCCAGGAAGCTCTCGGCTCTTCCTAGAAAGCAAGAGGAAGCAAAAGCTCTGCTGCTGCTCAAGCTCACACCAAAGAAGAGCCCGGTGGTCTCCTCTGCGGTCAGACCTCCCAGAAATCCCAGGCCATCAGGCTGGAAAGGGCCCACAAGCGCCTGTGCCAAAGCCCTTGCAAGGCCACAGACACAGGAGGGAACCCAGGGGTGTTTGTCAGAGCCACTGCATTCATGGTGGGGAAGGTCGCACTGACCATGGCTGATCCCCACTGTGTGACTGCTGGGAAGCTGCCCCTCCCTCCTCTCCAGCCTCTCCTCCCACCCACACTTTACCTGCCAGGTGCTGCAGCAGGAGGGGGATCTCGGTGGCCCACGCTGTCCCCAAGGCCCCGCAGATCCAGCCCTGCAGGGCCTGCAGCAGCTGCAAGGCAGCGACTGCGCGGCCGCTGCTGGTGTGAGGAGCCGCCGCCAGCACCTGGGCGAGGGCAGCAGAGACGGGTCACCCCTGCCACCAGAGCCACCCCCGCCAGCCCCGAGACAGGACTGGGATCCCCGCGGGGCTCGGGCAGGCTCGGGAGTGCTGCCAGAAAAGCTCTTTCTTTCCCCAGGGCCCCGCTACTCACCAGCGTTTGAGCCAGCAGCGCCTGGGGAGCCGGCAGCCGGGCTGCGGGGAGGGGGAAAGGCTGGTGAGATGAAGAGGCCCCGCCGTGGCCTGACCCTCGTACCTCCTGTGGCCCACACAGGGCTGAGAGCAGCTGCACGGCCACAGTGCTGGCCCGGGTGCTCCCCAGGCTGCCCCGCATGGGGTGAAGGCAGATCCAGCACGGCCAGGAAGGAGCCCCCAGCTCCCCAGGAGCCAGAGCCTGACTCTGCCCTTTGCTTTTCCTGGGCTCCTGCTCAGGGTTCATGGGGCACAGGGAGACACAGACTGGCCTGAGCCCCTTCCAAACCCAGCAGCACTCCCTGGGGCTCCTACCTTGCTCCGGCAAGTCCACAGCATCGGGCTCCTCCTCTTCCTCACATCCCGCTCTCTCCCGTCTCTCCAGCAGGGCTCGCAGGCCGCGGGACAGCGGGATCAGCACGCCGCTGTACTGGGCTGGCACCACGTACTGCAGCAGCCTGGGCCACAGGAGCTGCAGAGAAGAACCGGGCAATTCAGCACATCAGCATTTCCACTCAGTTCCAAGATGTAAAGGATGGTCTGCATTTCCCTGAGCCTCGTGTGCTTCAGCACACGTGAGGGGAGAGGTTCAGGCCATGAGGAAGAGCAATTAAAAACACTCTGAAGGCAAGAAGTGGCCACAGCAGCAGGACAGAGGGCAACTTGGGACGTCCCTCTCCGAGTGACATCCAGCGAGCCCAGGATGTCCACGCACAGGGACTGAAGAGCTCTGTCCTCCTGGGGCTCCCAGGCAAAAAGGCCTCCTGCCGCCTGTAAGACAGAGTTGGCAAAACCCCGGTTCCTCTCAGCTCCCGACCGACCAGGCTCAGGCACGGCCCCACCACCGCTGCTGTGCCAGCATCCCGGGAGCAGCCACCTCCCGAAGGAGAATCCAGAAGGCCTTTCCTTTGCCCTGCTCCCAAAACAGCCTCCTGGAGCCCTGGAGGAGAGTGGCACACACACATCTCCCAGCCAGCCAGATGCTCCAGCCAGAGAGGGAAGATCCTTGGCAAGCCAGCAGGAGGCTGGGCCATCCCTGGCCTTCATCTCCTGGGTGCCCGGCTGGAAACACTCACCCAAGGGGCTGCCACACAGCCTGTCCCCTTGCCAGAAGGGATGTGGGCCCCAGGCTGCTATGGGATGGGCAGGGCATGCTTTGGAGAGCCAGGGCACGAAAACACCACAGAAAGCTCCTCTAGCCAGGCCCACCTGTGTGCACGGGCTGAGCTGGGCTGATGGCCCATCAGCATTTCGGGACAGATGGTGTCGTGTCCCCACAAGTCTGTCCCTCCCTTCACAAGGCAGCTTTGCTGGAGGTGTGTGTGGGCACAGCTCAGCGCGAGGGGCGTGCAGGCAGCCCTGGGTGGCGTGTCCAGGTGCAAACCCACGTCATCCCGACATCTCCACCACCATGGCACAGCCCTGTGGAGGCCGCTGCGATGGCCGAGCTGGCGCCAATGGCCCTGCCGCGTGGAGCTCTCCATGGGCAAGGGCGCCTGCAGGAGCTCTCAGCACGGCCCTGGCACCAGCCGAAGCCCCGGTGTCCTGCCCTGTCCTTACCAGTCTGTCCGAGCTCCAGCTGTACTCGCTGAAGATGTGCCCCACCACATCCCGTGGCCAGCAGCTCTGGGAGCCGGAGCTGAGCAATTCCCAGATGAACTCCAGAACTGCCCTCCGCACCTGCCGGGGAGAGCGTGGTTATCAACCCCTGTTCCAAACCACAGGGAAGCCGCCTGCGCTTGGGGAAGCCTTTGTGGCTCACGGGGAGGTGACGAGGGCACGGCAGAAGCTTCTGCTGCTGCCATGGCCTGGTCAGGCTGTCCTGAGGGAAAGGGTTTCTCTGCCCTCCCTGGCAGCACTGTCTCTTCCCAAACCAGCTCACCTGGGCGCTGGGGTCGTTGCACACCAGCTGCACAGCTGCCACCACCTGGGGCAGCTTCTTCCTTGCTACAGGAGCTGGAAGAGACACAGAGAGGTGTGCTGAGGCAGAGCCCTGATGGCAGAAGGATCCCTTGAAGCTTCCAAGCTCCACATACACTGGTGGGACAGAGAAGCAGGGCCTGACTCTGAATTCACAGCAGGCAGGGGTGTGCACAGAGTGACTCTCTTTCTAGAGGCATAGCTGTTTTATAGGCACCGAAAGCTCTGGTAACGCAGAGAATGAGAGAAATGGCACTGGTAGGAGCATCTCCTCTGCAAACCATCCACTCGTGTCACTGAGCCTGGAGCATCGTCCCTGCTGTGCCCCCATTTCTAACTGCTGGGGACAGCTTGAGCATCATCACAGGGTGTCAGCTCGGCTGGGGGACCCGCTCTTTGCAGCTCCTCTCGGGTGCAGCTGCACCACTTCCAGCCCATTCCAGCATTCAGCCCAGCAGCTCCAGCCCCTGCCGTGTGTCCCCAGCCCTGGCACTGACCGTCAGAGCGGGCCAGCTCTCCCAGCAGGCTCAGGGTTGCCACACGCTGGGCCTCGCTCCCGTGCCTCAGCTGGGACCGCAGAACAGCTGCGGGGCAGGTTCGGGCTGCAGGGAAGAAATCGCATTCTGCATTAGCAGGCGGCTGCCCCTGGCTGCCGAGGACAGGCACAGAGCTACCACGGCACAGTGACATCGCCCCGTCCCCTCTCCTTACCCTGCAGCGTCATGGGGCGGGATGGCTTCGCCTTATGGGCTGGCCCAGGATCCTCAGTCACATCAGGGACCTGTGGGAACAAGGGTCGTTTGAGAGAAATGTGCATCGGCCTTGAGAGGGACTGAAAAGATTTGGTGCTCTCTGCCTTCCTCCCCTCCCTTGCTCTTCCTGCAGCTTGGCCGAGAGGGAAATCGCTGTGGGAACCAGGCTGCCCCCCAGCCCCTTCCAAGCACAGAACTACAGAATGTCCCGAGCTGGAAGGAACCCACAAGGATCATGAGCCCAATTCCTGTCCCTGCACAGGACACCCCACAGTTCACACCGTGGGTCTGAGGACGTTGTCCAGTCTCTTCTTGAACACTGTCAGGTTGGGGCCGTGACACCTCCTTGGGGAGCCTCTTCCAGTGTCCAGCACCTCTGGGTCAAGAACCTTTTCCTCATGTCCAACTGACCCTCCCCAGCACATCTTCTGCCATTCCCTGGGATCCCAGCATTGCTCTTCCTGCAGCCTTAAGGCACCTCCGTGGCACCTGGCTCACACCCTGGCGTGCTGGTCTGCAGGTGGTCCTGGCGGAGGGACACCCTGCCCTGCCCCGCAGGCTCCCCTTACCTGGTGGTGCCCATCGGTGTGGGGGGCGAGAGCTGAGCCCCGTGGGGTTGGGGTCTGACCTCCCCCCAGCATCTGCAGTACGTGGCCGAGGTTCTACAAGAGAATGGGGAGGGGAGGAAGAGGAGGTTAAAGCCACCGCAATGCCCTGGGGAAAGGAGAAGACTAGCAGGGCTGGGATGAGGGGAGCCCCTGATGTCAGCTCCCAGGGACATCCCCAAACCCTCCCACCCGGGGTCCTTGTTTGCCCCCTCAGAGCAGCACCAGAGGGTCTCTGCCCTCTGCACAGGGACACTGCTGACAACTCCAATTTGTAGAATCATAGAATCATTTTGGTTGGAAAAGACCCTCAGGATCACTGAGTCCAATGTTACCCCATCCCTGGCACTACCCCATGTCCCTGAGAACCTCATCTCCATCTGTTCAACCCCTCCAGGGATGGTGACTCCACCACTGCCCTGGGAAGCCTGTTCCAATGCCCCACAGCCCTTTCCAGGAAGAAATGTCTCCTCCTGGCACTTCCCACTTGGACCTTGTCCCTCACTGGATGGCACTGGACGTTACGGCAAAGCTCTGCCCATGCACAGGGCCTCAGGGAGGTGCCAGTGCCCTCCTTCCCAAGAAGATGAACGCCAGGGACTCTTGGTTCCCCCCATGTCCCCCATTGCTCTTTTCTTGCCCAAAGAGCCCAGGAAGCCTCAGGCCTCCTCTGCTCTCCCTGCTCCTTCTCTAAGAGCTTCCCAGTTCCCCTGGCACCCCACAGCTCCCCAGCACCGTGTGGCACCGGCACAGACTCGCCGATCAGCCACGCCGGGCCCTGCGCGAGTCCTCACCTCGGTGACCCGGGAGGTGTCCTGGACCCGCTGGTGCTGGCGCAGGAGCCGGAGGAGCTGCTCCCGGGCACGCTGGCAGTGCCGCTCCTCACACACAAGGACACCAACCATGGCAGCCACCGCACCCAGGACAGCCCGATTATCCTGGGGAGGGAAGGGAGAGGCTCCGCTTGGGCGGCTGAAGCTCTGCCTGGTGCTCTGCACGCCCTGGACACCAGTCTGCCCTTCCCACTGGGAGGGGATCCCTTTCCCTTCTGCCCCATGGGAGAGGGACTCCAGAGCAGAGCCAGCGTTTCCCCAGGCTGGTAGCCCAGCCCCTCCTGCAGAAAGGCCACAGGACTCGGCTGCTTCTCTCCAGGGAGGCCCCAGCCCCAGGCACAGTGCCAGCAGGCTCCCCGCTCGGGGGCTTTCCTCCCAGACCCCTTCCCTTCCCCGCTTCCCTCTGCTTGACCCCAAGGGGCACAGACGGACCCACTGACATGGACACCCCCGCTGTGGCCCCAGCTGTGGCAAGCAGCACTTCTCACCTGTTCCTCTTTGCAGCCCAGCCAATTTACCACTGCGTGATGGAAGAGCGGGTAAATGTCTCCACAGAGCTGTGCTGCCCTGCTGTGAGGAAAGGGGTGTCGTTTCTGGCTGCACAAGTACATGGTGATGCCCTTGGACCATCGCTCCAGAACTGCACCAGGAAAGAGAAAGGACAAGGGAGCACATGGGAGTCTGCAGCAGGGAAAGGTCCTTGTACCCTCGCCCAAGCCTGCTTTACATACAGCCCCAGGCTCAGCAGGGCCCAGTCCAGGACCAGATCTGGATACGAGGACAAGCTGTGCTCTGGAGATGTCTGGATTCTAAGACCCCACTGTTTCTCTCCTCCCCACTGCACCTCTTCCTCCTCAGTGGTCCCTTTGCCTCCAGCATTTGCACCACAGCCCCTTCCCTTCTCGCATACTCCGCTTTCAGTGCAGGGACTTCAAACCTCAGGGGAGAGAAAGGGAATCACAAAACCACAGACTGGCTGGGTTTCAGGACCTCTGTAGATCCCCAGCCCCACCTGCTCATGCAGGGTCACGGAGCAGATCACACAGGTGGGTCCAGGCAGGTTTGAATGTCTCAGAGCAGGAGACTCCACACCCGCTCTGGGCAGCCTGGGCCAGGCTCTGGCACCTCCCAGCAAACAAGTTTCTCCTCACATTCAGATGGACCCTCCTGTGTTTCAGTCTGTGCCCGTTGCCCCTCACCCTGGCGTTGGGCACCACTGAACAGAGTCTGGTCCATCCTCTGACACCCACCCTTCAGATATTTACCAGAATAAATAAGGTCCCCTCTCAGTCTCCTCTAGGCTGAATAGCCCCAGCTCTCTCAGCCTTTCCTCAGAAGAAAGATGCTCCAGACCCCTCAGCATCTTCGTAGCTCCTCTTTGTAAGGAATAGAAGCCATGGGAAGGGACCTGGGAGTTCCTGACGTGTCTTGCCCCAGAAAACTCCCAGGCTTCCCCCGCTCCTCCGCACACTCAGCAGTTCGGGGTCCTGGGGCGGGCTGACACCCACCACCTCTCCTCTAGGATCACATGGAGCCACCAAAGGCCACCCCAGCCCCTGCGCGGGCCCTGGCCGAGCTGACACTCACCCCCGCAGATGATGCGCAGGGTCCGGCCGCTCCCTGCCCGGCTCAGCGTCCTGCGCAGGGCCAGCAGCGTCGCTCCCGCGAAGGGGACACAGCGCAGGGCTGCAGAGGAGGGACAGAGGGACCCAGAGGGTCAGAGACACACAGGGGACACCAGGGTCCATCTCTCGCAAGGCTGGAGCTGCTGGGCCGTGTAGGACACACCAGAGGGCGTGGGGACGGTGGCCTTCCCGAGGGGCACACGGGGAAGCCCTGTGGGGCAATAGGGGGGACAGTGGGGGACAGAGACCCTGCGGGTTTGTCTCCAGTGGGTTCCTACTGTCCGAGCACCAGGACTGGGCTGGTGAGGCAGAGCTGCTGGCCGGTCCTGGCACCAAGCGAGGAGGCACGGAAACTCCAGAGTCCCCTCCAGTTCAAGACAGGGCATTTAGGGAGGGGGGATCTGTTGGGGCATGGCTAATAGAGAAGGGGCATGGCTCTATTGATCCGTTGTATCAGGAGAATTTTGTTCTAAGTTAGCATGAGTAGGCCTCAGTTAGCATGAGTCTGGTGCAGTATAAGTGGAAAAGTACTGAGCGGTCGCTCTCTGGTTAGCTGAGCGTCTAAGATAAACAAGCTGGGGAAATATCTCTAGCAGGGTGAGAAGGTTGCATTCCAGAGAAACCACAAGAAGGTTGAGCTCATTATGTATACTATCCAATTAATAGAAGTCGAGTAGGCATAATTATTGTATACTATCCAATTAATAGAAGACGAGTAGGCATAATTATTGTATGCTATCCAATTAATAGATGACAAGTAGGCATAATTACTGTAAGTCTTATATAAACCAGCTTAGTGTCTCAAAAAAGCGAGGTATGCTTATCACTCATATTGGGTTGACCGCATTCCTTCCTCCGTCCGCTCGGGTTTGGAACTCTGATGGAATTTTTCTCTCGGCAGGGATCCCTTCCACCTGTTATCACAGACCCCTGCCACAACCAGGAGGCTGCATGTGCCATACCATAGCTGCCAGCCATCTTGCCCAAGGTGACGAGCACAGCCTCATCAGGGACCTTCCCCACCACCTTCAGGTGGCTCTGCAGCTCAGCCATGACGAAGTAGAAGTGGGTGCGGGCCAGAGCCACCAAGAAGTCACTGGCGGCCATCTTCACATCATCCATCACTCCCTGAAAAAGCGCCACATGGAATTACAGAATCATTTTGGTTGGAAAAGCCCCTCAAGATCATCGTAGTCCAACTGTTAACCCGACCGTGGCACTAACCCATGTCCTGAGAACCTCATGTCCATCTGTCCAGCCCTCCAGGGATGGTGACTCCAGCACTGCCCTGGGCAGCCTGTTCCAATGCCCCACAGCCCTTTGGGGAAGAAATTGTTCCCCAGATCCAACCTCAACCTCCCCTGGGCAACCTGAGGCCGTGTCCTCTGCTCCTGGCGCTTGTTCCTGGGGAGCAGAGCCCGACCCCCCTGGCTCCAAGCTCCTTTCAGGCAGTTCAGAGATCAGAAGGTCTCCCCTCAGCTCCTGTTCTCCAGCTGAACCTCCCAGGTTCCTCAGCTGCTCCCATCACCCTTGTGCTCCAGCCCCTCACCAGCTCCCTTCCCTTCTCTCCACTCGCTCCAGCACCTCAAGGGATGTCCTGTAGTGATGGGCCCAAAACTGATCCCAGGATTCGAGGTATAACACAGTATTCAAGAAGTAACGTTGAGCCTGACGCCAGCTCTTGCTCAGTTAGAAACAAGCCCAAGTCCACTTCTCTGCACAGCTCTGTGTCCCCTCTTCAAATTCTGTCATGAAGAGTCCCCAGAGCTTCTCTCTGAGGACCTTCTTGGGTCTGAATAACCGAGGAACATCTCTGTATCTCCCCAGAACCCAGGGATTGAGGCACGCTGCTTTGCTGGCCCTGTCGGAGAACAAGCTCACCTGGGCTGCTCGCAGGTCACCCGAGGCCTCTGCTATGAGGCGGTTCACAACACCACCGGGCAAGCAGCCATCCTCTCCCTGCAAGGCATGCTCCAGCTCCCGGTATGTGTCCACCCGGTTGCCCTGGGGACAGACCACAAAGGGCAGTGATGGGACGCGCTTTACCCTTGTTCCCAGAGAGCCACCAGAGAGACCCACTGTCTTCCAAACCATCTGTGGGACACGGGCATGAGGTACAAGCTGCAGGCATCGCGTCAGGAGAGCCACGGGCAACGGCAAGATCTTCCGCGGCAGCTCTGAGACAAGCAGACAAGCCAGAGGGGGACACGGACCCCACCAGGGGAAGAGGCCGTGGGGGTCACTCCTGAGGACGGGGAAGGTGGCAGTCAGAGGGAAGGTGCCAGGTGGGCAAGGCGAAGGCGTGGGGACCAGTCCCTGCACTGAGGGGGAGAAGCCATGAGCACCCTGCACCCGGTGTCGCTCCTCGCACAGGCAGGAGCCCCGGGCTGCTGGGACAGCTCCAAACCAAAGCTCAGGAGGGGCCTTGGGTACCTGGGGAAAGGCACTGGGGAGAAGAAAGAAAGAAGAAAGAAAGAAGAAAGAAAGAAAGAAGAAATAAAGAAGTAAGAAAGAAGAAAGAAAGAAACAAGAAAGATAGAAGAATGAAAGAGAGAAGAAAGAAAGAAAGAAAGAAGAAAGAAAGAAAGAAGAAATAAAGAAAGAACAAAGAAAGAAGAAAGAAAGAAGAAAGAAAGAAAGAAGAAAGAAAGAAAGAACAAAGAAAGAAGAAAGAAAGAAGAAAGAAAGAAGTAAGAAAGAAGTAAGAAAGAAAGAAGAAAGAAAAAAGAAAGAAAGAAGAAAGAAATAAGAAAGAAAGAAGTAAGAAAGAAGTAAGAAAAAAAGAAGAAAGAAAGAAGAAAGAAGAAAAAAAGAAAGAAGAAAGAAAGATAGAAAGAAAGAAAGAAGAAAGAAAGAAGAAAGAAAGAAGAAAGAAAGAAGAAAGAAAGAAGAAAGAAAGAAGAAAGAAAGAAAGAAGAAAGAAACAAGAAAGAAAGAAGAAAGAAAGAAAGAAGAAAGAAATAAAGAAAGAAGAAAGAAAGAAAGAAGAAATAAAGAAGAAAGGAAGAAATAAGAAATAGAGAAAGAAGAAAGAAAGAAAGAAGAAAGAAAGAAAGAAAGAACAAAGAAAGAAGAAAGAAAAAGAAAGGAAGAAGAAAGAAAGAAGAAAGAAAGAAGAAAGAAAGAATAAAGAAAGAAGAAAGAAAAAGAAAGGAAGAAGAAAGAAAGAAGAAAGAAAGAAGAAAGAAAGAAAGAAGAAAGAAAGAAAGAAGAAAGAAAGAAAGAAAGAAGAAAGAAAGAAGAAAGAAAGAAGAAAGAAAGAAGAAAGGAAGAAAGAAAGAACAAAGAAAGAAGAAAGAAAAAGAAAAAGAAAGGAAGAAGAAAGAAAGAAGAAAGAAAGAAGAAAGAAAGAAAGAAGAAAGGAAGAAAGAAGAAAGAAAGAAAGAAGAAAGATAAAAAGAAGAAAGAAAGAAGAAAGAAAAAAGGAAAGAAGAAAGAAGGAAGAAAGAAAGAAGAAAGAAAGAAGAAAGAAAGAAGTAAGAAAGAAGAAAGAAAGAATAAATAAAGAAGAAAGAAAGAAAGAAGAAAGAAGAAAGAAAGAAGAAAGAAAGAAGAAAGAAAGAAGGAAGAAATAAAGAAGTAAGAAAGAAGAAAGAAAGAAAGAAGAAAGAAAGAATAAAGAAAGAGAAAGAAACAAGAAAGAAAGAATGAACAAAGAAAGAAGAAATAAAGAAGAAAGAAAGAAGTAAGAAAGAAGTAAGAAAGAAGAAAGGGAGAAGAAAGAAAGAAAAGAGTAAGAAAGAAAGAAAGAAGAAAGAAAGAAGAAAGAAAGAAGTAAGAGGGAAAGAAGAAAGAAAAAAAGAATGAAGAAAGAAAGAAGTAAGAAAGAAAGAAGAAAGAAAGAAGAAGGAAATAAGAAAGAAAGAAGAAAGAAAGTAGAAAGAAAGAAGAAAGAAAGAAAGAAGAAAGATAGAAGAAAGAAAGAAGTAAGAAAGTAGTAAGAAAGTAGAAAGAAAGAAGAAAGACAGAAGAAAGAAAGAAGAAAAAAGAAGAAAGAAAGAGAGAAGAAAGAAATAAGTAAGAAAAAAAATAAGAAAGAAAGAAGAAAGAAAGAAGAAAGAAAGAAGAAAGAAAGAAAGAAGACAGAAAGAAAAAAGAAAGATGAAAGAAAGAAGAAAGAAAGAATAAAGAAAGAAAGAAGAAAGAAAGAAGAAAGAAAGTAGAAAGAAAGAATAAAGAAGAAAGAAAGAAGAAAGAAAGAAGAAAGAAGAAAGAAATAAGAAAGAAAGAAAGAAGAAAGAAAGAAAGAACAAAGAAAGAAGAAAGAAAAAGAAAGGTAGAAGAAAGTAAGAACAAAGAAAGAGGAAAGAAAGAAAGAAGAAAGAAAGAAGAAAGAAAGAAGTAAGAAAGAAGAAAGAAAGAAGAAAGAAAGAAGAAAGAAAGAAAGAAGACGGAAAGAAGAAAGAAACAAGAAAGAAAGAAAGAACAAAGAAAGAAGATAGAAATAAGAAAGAAATAAGAAAGAAAGAAGTAAGAAAGAAAGAAGAAAGAAAGAAGAAAGAAAGAAGAAAGAAGAAAGAAATAAGAAAGAAAGAAGAAAGAAAGAAGTAAGAAAGAGGTAAGAAAGAAAGAAAGAAAAAAGAAAGAAAGAAGAAAGAAAGAAGAAAGAAAGAAAGAAGAAAGAAAGAAGGAAGAAAGAAAGGAGAAATAGAGAAAGAAGAAAGAAAGAAAGAAGAAAGAAAGAAGAAAGAAAGAAGAAAGAAAAAGAAAAGAAGAAGAAAAAAGAAGAAAGAAAGTAAGAAAGAAGGAAAGAAAGAACAAAGAAAGAAGAAAGAAAAAGAAAGGAAGAAGAAAGAAAGAAGAAAGAAAGAAGAAAGAAAGAAAGAAGAAAGAAAGAAAGAAGAAAGAAAGAAAGAAAGAAAGAAAGAAAGAAAGAAGAAAGAAAGAAGAAAGAAAGAAGAAAGAAAGAAGAAAGAAAGAAAGAAAGAACCAAGAAAGAAGAAAGAATAAACAAAGGAAGAAGAAAGAAAGAAGAAAGAAAGAAGAAAGAAAGAAGAAAGAGAGAAGTAAGAAAGAAGAAAGAAAGAAAGAAGAAAGAAAGAAAGAAGAAAGAAAGAAAGAAATAAGAAGGAAAGAAAGAAGAAAGAAAAAAACAAGAAAGAAAGAAGAAAGAAACAAGGAAAGAAAGAAAGAAAGAAAGAAGAAAGAAAGAAGAAAGAAAGAAGAAAGAGAGAACAAAGAAAGAAGAAAGAAAGAAGAAAGAAGAAAGAAAGTAGAATGAAGAAAGAAAGAAGAAAGAAAGAAAGAAGAAAGAAAGAAAGAAGAAAGAGAGAAAGAAAGAAGAAAGAAAGAAGAAAGAAAGATGAAAGAAAGAAGAAAGAAAGAAAGAAGAAAGAAAGAAGAAAGAAAGAAGACAGAAAAAAGAAAGAAAGAAGAAAGAAAGAAAGAAAGAAGAAAGAAAGAAGAAAGAAAGAAGAAAGAAAGAAAGAAGAAGGAAAGAAGAAAGAAGAAAGAAAGAAGAAAGAAGTAAGAAATAGGTTAGAAAGAAAGAAAGAAGAAAGAAAGAAAGAAAGAAGAAAGAAAGAAGAAAGAAATAAAGAAAGAAAGAAAGAAAGAAGAAAGAAGGAAGAAAGGAAGAAGACAGAAAGATGAATAAAAGAAATAAGAAAGAAGAAAGAAAGAAAGAAGAAAGAAAGAAGAAATAAAGAAAGAAGAAATAAAGAAGTAAGAAAGAAGAAAAAAAGAAACAAGAAAGAAAGAAGAATGAAAGAAAGAAGAAAGAAAGAAAGAAAGAAAGAAAGAAAGAAAGAAGAAAGAAAGAAAGAAAGAAAGAAAGAAGAAAGAAAGAAAGAACAAAGAAAGAAGAAAGAAAGAAGAAAGAAAGAAGAAAGAAGAAAGAAACAAGAAAGAAAGAAAGAATAAAGAAGAAAGAAAGAAGAAAGGGATAAGAAAGAAAGAAGAAAGAGAGAAGAAAGAAAGAAGAAAGAAATAAAGAAAGAAAGAAAGAAGGAAGAAAGGAAGAAGACAGAAAGAAGAAAAAAAGAAATAAGAAAGAAGAAAGAAAGAAAGAAAAAAGAAAGAAGTAAAAAAGTAGTAACAAAGAAAGAAGAAAGAAAGAATGAAGAAAGAAAGACAGAAGAAAGAAAGAAGAAAGAAAGAAGAAAGAAAGAAAGACAGAAGAAAGAAAGAAGAAAGAAAGAAGAAAGAAAGAAGAAAGAAAGAAGAAAGAAAGAAGTAAGAAAGAAGTAAGAAAGAAAGAAGAAAGAAAGAAGAAAGAAAGAAGAAAGAAAGAAAGGAGAAATAGAGAAAGAAGAAAGAAAGAAAGAAGAAAGAAAGAAAGAAGAAAGAAAGAAAGAACAAAGAAAGAAGAAAGAAAGAAGAAAGAAAGAAGAAAGAAGAAAGAAACAAGAAAGAAAGAAAGAATAAAGAAGAAAGAAAGAAGAAAGGAAGAAGAAAGAAAGAAGAAAGAGAGAAGAAAGAAAGAAGAAAGAAATAAAGAAAGAAAGAAAGAAGGAAGAAAGGAAGAAGACTGAAAGAAGAAAAAATGAAATAAGAAAGAAGAAAGAAAGAAAGAAAAAAGAAAGAAGTAAAAAAGTAGTAAGAAAGAAAGAAGAAAGAAAGAATGAAGAAAGAAAGACAGAAGAAAGAAAGAAGAAAGAAAGAAGAAAGAAAGAAAGACAGAAGGAAGAAAGAAGAAAGAAAGAAGAAAGAAAGAAGAAAGAAAGAAGAAAGAAAGAAGTAAGAAAGAAGTAAGAAAGAAAGAAGAAAGAAAGAAGAAAGAAAGAAGAAAGAAAGAAGAAAGAAAGAAAGGAGAAATAGAGAAAGAAGAAAGAAAGAAAGAAGAAAGAAAGAAAGAACAAAGACAGAAGAAAGATAAAGAAAGGAAGAAGAAAGAAAGAAGAAAGAAAGTAAGAAAGAAGGAAAGAAAGAATAAAGAAAGAAGAAAGAAAAAGAAAGGAAGAAGAAAGAAAGAAGAAAGAAAGAAGAAAGAAAGAAAGAAGAAAGAAAGAAAGAAGAAAAAAAGAAAGAAAGAAAGAAAGAAGAAAGAAAGAAGAAAGCAAGAAGAAAGGAAGAAGAAAGAAAGAAAGAAAGAACCAAGAAAGAAGAAAGAAAAAGAGAGGAAGAAGAAAGAAAGAAGAAAGAAAGAAGAAAGAAAGAAGAAAGAAAGAAGAAAGAAGAAAGAAAGAAAAAAGAAAGAAAAAAACAAGAAAGAAAGAAGAAAGAAACAAGGAAAGAAGAAAGAAAGAAAGAAAGTAGAAAGAAAGAAGAAAGAAATAAAGAAAGAAAGAAAGAAAGAAGAAAGAAGGAAGAAAGGAAGAAGACAGAAAGAAGAAAAAAAGAAATAAGAAAGAAGAAAGAAAGAAAGAAGAAAGAAAGAAGAAATAAAGAAAGAAGAAATAAAGAATGAAGAAAGAAGAAATAAAGAAACAAGAAAGAAAGAAGAATGAAAGAAAGAAGGACGAAAGAAAGAAAGAAAGAAAGTAAGAAAGAAAGAAAGAAAGAAGAAAGAAAGAAAGAACAAAGAAAGAAAAAAGAAAGAAGAAAGAAGAATGAAACAAGAAAGAAAGAAAGAATAAAGAAGAAAGAAAGAAGAAAGGAAGAAGAAAGAAAGAAGAAAGAGAGAAGAAAGAAAGAAAGAAAGAAGAAAGAAAGAAGAAAGAAAGAAGAAAGAAAGACAGAAGAAAGAAAGAAGAAAAAAAGAAAGAAGAAAGAAAGAGGAAAGAAAGAAGAAAGAAAGAAAGAAGAAAGAAAGAAAAAAGAAAGAAGTAAAAAAGTAGTAAGAAAGAAAGAAGAAAGAAAGAATGAAGAAAGAAAGACAGAAGAAAGAAAGAAAGAAGTAAGAAATAGGTTAGAAGGAAAGAAAGAAGAATGAAAGAATTAAGTAAGAAAGAAGAAAGAGAGAAAGAAAGATGAAAGAAAGAAAGAAGAAAGAAAGAAAGAAGAAAGAATGAAGAAAGAAAGAAGAAAGAAAGAAGAAAGAAAGAAGAAAGAGAGAAGTAAGAAAGAAGTAAGAAAGAAGTAAGAAAGAAAGAAGAAAGAGGAAAGAAAGAAGAAAGAAAGAAGAAAGAAAGAAAGAAGAAAGAAAGAAGAAAGAAAGAAAGAAAGAAGAAAGAAGGAAGAAAGGAAGAAGACAAAAAGAAGAAAAAAAGAAATAAGAAAGAAGAAATAAAGAAAGAAGAAAGAAAGAAGAAAGAAAGAAAGAAGAAATAAAGAAGTAAGAAAGAAGAAAGAAAGAAACAAGAAAGAAAGAAGAATGAAGGAAAGAAGGAAGAAAGAAAGAAAGAAAGAAAGAGGAAAGAAAGAAAGAACAAATTAAGAAGAAAGAAAGAAGAAAGAAAGAAGAAAGAAAGAAGAAAGAAGAAAGAAACAAGAAGGAAAGAAAGAAGAAAGAAGAAAGAAAGAAGAAAGAAAGAAGAAAGAAAGAAGAAAGAGAGAAGAAAGAAAGAAAGAAAGAAGAAAGAAAGAAGAAAGAAAGAAAAAAGAAAGAAGTAAAAAAGTAGTAAGAAAGAAAGAATGAAGAAAGAAAGACAGAAGAAAGAAAGAAGAAAGAAGAGAGAAAGAAAGAAAGAAAGAAGAATGAAAGAAAGAAGAAAGAAACAAGAAAGAAAGAATAAACAAAGAAAGAAGAAAGAAAGAAGAAAGAAAGAAGTAAGAAAGAAGTAAGAAAGAAAGAAGAAAGAAAGGAAAAAGAAAGAAGAAAGAAAGAAGAAAGAAAGAAGAAAGGAAGAAGTAAGAAAGAAAGATGTAACGAAGAAAGAAAGAAAAAAGAAAGAAGAAAAAAGAAGAAAGAAAGAAAGAAAAAAGAAAGAAGAAAGAAAGAAGAAAGAAAGAAGAAAGAAAGTAGAATGAAGAAAGAAAGAAGAAAGAAAGAAAGAAGAAAGAAAGAAAGAAGAAATAAAGAAAGAAAGAAGAAAGAAAGAAGAAAGAAAGAAGAAAGAAAGAAAGAAAGAAGAAAGAAAGAAGAAAGAAAGCAAGAAGAAAGAAAAAGAAAGAAAAAGAAAGAAAGAACAAAGAAAAAAGAAAGAAAAACAAAGGAAGAAGAAATAAAGAAGAAAGAAGAAAGAAAAAGAAGAAAGAAAGAAAGAAAGAAGGAAGAAAGAAGTAAGAAAGAAGTAAGAAAGAAAGAAGTAAGCAAGAAATAAGAAAGAAAGAAGTAAGAAAGAAGAAAGATAGAAGAAAGAAAGAAGAAAGAAAGAAGAAATAAAGGAAGAAGAAAGAAAGAAGAAAGAAGAAATAAAGAAGAAAGAAAGAAGTAAGAAATGAGAAAGAACGAAGAAAGAAAGAAGAAAGAAAGAAGAAAGAAAGAAAGAAGAAAGAAAGAAGAAAGAAAGAATTAAGAAAGAAGTAAGAAAGAAAGAAGAAAGAAAGAAAGAAGAAAGAAGGAAGAAAGAAAGAAGACAGAAAGAAGAAAGAAAGAAATAAGAAAGAAGAAAGAAAGAAAGAAGAGAGAAAGAAGAAAGAAAGAAGAAAGAAAGAAAGAAGAAAGAAGTAAGAAAGAAGAAAGAGAGAAACAAGAAAGAAAGAAGAATGAAAGAAAGAAGGAAGAAAGAAAGAAAGAAAGAAGAAAGAAAGAAAGAACAAAGAAAGAAGAAAGAAAGATGAAAGAAAGAAAGAAGAAAGAAAGAAAGAACAAAGAAAGAAGAAAGAAAGAAGAAAAAAGAAGTAAGAAAGAAGTAAGAAAGAAAGAAGAAAAAAAGAAGAAAGAAGGAAGAAAGAAAGAAAGAAGAAAGAAAGAAGAAAGAAGAAAGAAAGAGGTACGAAAGAAGTAAGAAAGAAAGAAGAAAGAAAGAAGAAAGAAGAAAGAAAGAAAGAAGAATGAAAGAAAGAAGGAAGAAAGAAAGAAAGAAGAAAGAAAGAAAGAACAAAGAAAGAAGAAAGAAAGAAGAAAGAAAGAAAGAAGAAAGAAAGAAAGAACAAAGAAAGAAGAAAGAAAGAGGAAAAAAGAAGTAAGAAAGAAGTAAGAAAGAAAGAAGAAAAAAAGAAGAAAGAAGGAAGAAAGAAAGAAAGAAGAAAGAAAGAAGAAAGAAAGAAGAAAGAAAGAGGTACGAAAGAAGTAAGAAAGAAAGAAGAAAGAAAGAAGAAAGAAGAAAGAAAGAAAGAAGAAAGAAAGAAAGAAAGAAAGAAAGAAGATAGAAAGAAGAAAGAAACAAGAGAGAAAGAAATAAGAAAGAGAGAAGAAAGAAAGAAAGAAGAAAAAAAGAAGAAATAAAGAAAGAAGAAAGAAAGAAGAAAGAAAGAAGTAAAAAAGAAGTAGGAAAGAAAGAAGAAAGAAAGAAAGAAGAAAGAAAGAAAGAAGAAAGAAACAAGAAAGAAGAAAGAAAGAAAGAAGAAAGAAAGAAAGAAGAAAGAAGAAAGAAAGAGGAAAGAAAGAAGAAAGAAGAAAGAAAGAAGAAAGAAAGAAGAAAGAAAGTAATTAGAAAGAAAGACTAAAGAAAGAAGAAAGAAAGAAGAAAAAAAGAACAAAGAAAGAAGAAAGAAAAAGGAAGGAAGAAGAATGTAAGAAGAGAGAAAGAAGAAAGAAAGAAGAAAGAGAGAAGTAAGAGAGAAGTAAAAAAGGAGTAAGAAAGAAAGAATAAAGGAAGAAGAAAGAAAGAAGAAAGAAAGTAGAAAGAAAGAAGAAAGAATGAAGAAAGAAAGAAGAAAGAAGAAAGAAAGAAAAAAGAAAGAAAGATAGAAAGAAAGAAAGAATAAAGAAAAAAGGAGAAAGAAAGAAGAAAGAAAGAAGAAAGAAAGAAGAAAGAAAGAAGAAAAAAAGAAGTAAGAAAGAAAGAAGAAAGAAAGAAGTAAGAAAGAAGTAAGAAAGAAAGAAGAATGAAAGAAGAAAGAAAGTAGAAAGAAAGAAAGAAGAAAGAAAGACGAAATAAAGGAAGAAGAAAGAATGAAGAAAGAAAGAAGAAAAAAGAAAGAAGAAAGAAAGAATGAAGAAAGAAAGACAGAAGAAAGAAAGAAAGAAGTAAGAAATAGGTTAGAAGGAAAGAAAGAAGAATGAAAGAAGAAAGTAAGAAAGAAGAAAGAAAGAAAGAAAGATGAAAGAAAGAAAGAAGAAAGAAAGAAAGAAGAAATAAATAAATAAATAAATAAATAAAGAAAGAAAGAAAGAAAGAAGAAAGAAAGAAAGAAGAAAGAATGAAGAAAGAAAGAAGAAAGAAAGAAGAAAGAAAGAAGAAAGAGAGAAGTAAGAAAGAAGTAAGAAAGAAGTAAGAAAGAAAGAAGAAAGAGGAAAGAAAGAAGAAAGAAAGAAGAAAGAAAGAAAGAAGAAAGAAAGAAAGAAGAAAGAAAGAAGAAAGAAAGAAAGAAGAAAGAAGGAAGAAAGGAAGAAGACAAAAAGAAGAAAAAAAGAAATAAGAAAGAAGAAATAAAGAAAGAAGAAAGAAAGAAGAAAGAAAGAAAGAAGAAATAAAGAAGTAAGAAAGAAGAAAGAAAGAAACAAGAAAGAAAGAAGAATGAAGGAAAGAAGGAAGAAAGAAAGAAAGAAAGAAAGAGGAAAGAAAGAAAGAACAAATTAAGAAGAAAGAAAGAAGAAAGAAAGAAGAAAGAAAGAAGAAAGAAGAAAGAAACAAGAAGGAAAGAAAGAAGAAAGAAGAAAGAAAGAAGAAAGAAAGAAGAAAGAAAGAAGAAAGAGAGAAGAAAGAAAGAAAGAAAGAAGAAAGAAAGAAGAAAGAAAGAAAAAAGAAAGAAGTAAAAAAGTAGTAAGAAAGAAAGAATGAAGAAAGAAAGACAGAAGAAAGAAAGAAGAAAGAAGAGAGAAAGAAAGAAAGAAAGAAGAATGAAAGAAAGAAGAAAGAAACAAGAAAGAAAGAATAAACAAAGAAAGAAGAAAGAAAGAAGAAAGAAAGAAGTAAGAAAGAAGTAAGAAAGAAAGAAGAAAGAAAGGAAAAAGAAAGAAGAAAGAAAGAAGAAAGAAAGAAGAAAGGAAGAAGTAAGAAAGAAAGATGTAACGAAGAAAGAAAGAAAAAAGAAAGAAGAAAAAAGAAGAAAGAAAGAAAGAAAAAAGAAAGAAGAAAGAAAGAAGAAAGAAAGAAGAAAGAAAGTAGAATGAAGCAAGAAAGAAGAAAGAAAGAAAGAAGAAAGAAAGAAAGAAGAAATAAAGAAAGAAAGAAGAAAGAAAGAAGAAAGAAAGAAGAAAGAAAGAAAGAAAGAAGAAAGAAAGAAGAAAGAAAGCAAGAAGAAAGAAAAAGAAAGAAAAAGAAAGAAAGAACAAAGAAAAAAGAAAGAAAAACAAAGGAAGAAGAAATAAAGAAGAAAGAAGAAAGAAAAAGAAGAAAGAAAGAAAGAAAGAAGGAAGAAAGAAGTAAGAAAGAAGTAAGAAAGAAAGAAGTAAGCAAGAAATAAGAAAGAAAGAAGTAAGAAAGAAGAAAGATAGAAGAAAGAAAGAAGAAAGAAAGAAGAAATAAAGGAAGAAGAAAGAAAGAAGAAAGAAGAAATAAAGAAGAAAGAAAGAAGTAAGAAATGAGAAAGAACGAAGAAAGAAAGAAGAAAGAAAGAAGAAAGAAAGAAAGAAGAAAGAAAGAAGAAAGAAAGAATTAAGAAAGAAGTAAGAAAGAAAGAAGAAAGAAAGAAAGACAGAAGAAAGAAAGAAGAAAGAAAGAAAGAAAGAAGAAAGAAGGAAGAAAGAAAGAAGACAGAAAGAAGAAAGAAAGAAATAAGAAAGAAGAAAGAAAGAAAGAAGAGAGAAAGAAGAAAGAAAGAAGAAAGAAAGAAAGAAGAAAGAAGTAAGAAAGAAGAAAGAGAGAAACAAGAAAGAAAGAAGAATGAAAGAAAGAAGGAAGAAAGAAAGAAAGAAAGAAGAAAGAAAGAAAGAACAAAGAAAGAAGAAAGAAAGATGAAAGAAAGAAAGAAGAAAGAAAGAAAGAACAAAGAAAGAAGAAAGAAAGAAGAAAAAAGAAGTAAGAAAGAAGTAAGAAAGAAAGAAGAAAAAAAGAAGAAAGAAGGAAGAAAGAAAGAAAGAAGAAAGAAAGAAGAAAGAAGAAAGAAAGAGGTACGAAAGAAGTAAGAAAGAAAGAAGAAAGAAAGAAGAAAGAAGAAAGAAAGAAAGAAGAATGAAAGAAAGAAGGAAGAAAGAAAGAAAGAAGAAAGAAAGAAAGAACAAAGAAAGAAGAAAGAAAGAAGAAAGAAAGAAAGAAGAAAGAAAGAAAGAACAAAGAAAGAAGAAAGAAAGAGGAAAAAAGAAGTAAGAAAGAAGTAAGAAAGAAAGAAGAAAAAAAGAAGAAAGAAGGAAGAAAGAAAGAAAGAAGAAAGAAAGAAGAAAGAAAGAAGAAAGAAAGAGGTACGAAAGAAGTAAGAAAGAAAGAAGAAAGAAAGAAGAAAGAAGAAAGAAAGAAAGAAGAAAGAAAGAAAGAAAGAAAGAAGATAGAAAGAAGAAAGAAACAAGAGAGAAAGAAATAAGAAAGAGAGAAGAAAGAAAGAAAGAAGAAAAAAAGAAGAAATAAAGAAAGAAGAAAGAAAGAAGAAAGAAAGAAGTAAAAAAGAAGTAGGAAAGAAAGAAGAAAGAAAGAAAGAAGAAAGAAACAAGAAAGAAGAAAGAAAGAAAGAAGAAAGAAAGAAAGAAGAAAGAAGAAAGAAAGAGGAAAGAAAGAAGAAAGAAGAAAGAAAGAAGAAAGAAAGAAGAAAGAAAGTAATTAGAAAGAAAGACTAAAGAAAGAAGAAAGAAAGAAGAAAAAAAGAACAAAGAAAGAAGAAAGAAAAAAGAAGGAAGAAGAATGTAAGAAGAGAGAAAGAAGAAAGAAAGAAGAAAGAGAGAAGTAAGAGAGAAGTAAAAAAGGAGTAAGAAAGAAAGAATAAAGGAAGAAGAAAGAAAGAAGAAAGAAAGTAGAAAGAAAGAAGAAAGAATGAAGAAAGAAAGAAGAAAGAAGAAAGAAAGAAAAAAGAAAGAAAGATAGAAAGAAAGAAAGAATAAAGAAAAAAGGAGAAAGAAAGAAGAAAGAAAGAAGAAAGAAAGAAGAAAGAAAGAAGAAAAAAAGAAGTAAGAAAGAAAGAAGAAAGAAAGAAGAATGAAAGAAGAAAGAAAGTAGAAAGAAAGAAAGAAGAAAGAAAGACGAAATAAAGGAAGAAGAAAGAATGAAGAAAGAAAGAAGAAAAAAAGAAAGAAGAAAGAAAGAAGAAAGAAAGAAGTAAGAAAGAAGTAAGAAAGAATTAAGAAAGGAAGAAGAAAGAAAGAAGAAAGAAGAAAGAAAGAAAGAAGAAAGCAAGAAAGAAGAATGAAAGAAGAAAGAAAGAAAAAGAAAGAAGAAAGAAAGAAGTAAGAAACAAAGAAGTAAGAAAGAAAGAAAAAAGAAAGAAGTAAGAAAGAAGTAAGAAAGAAAGAAGAAAGAAAGAAGAAAGAAAGAAAGAAGAAAGAAAGAAGTAAGAAAGAAAGAAGAAAGAAGGAAGAAAGAAGAAAGAAAGAAAAGAGTAAGACAGAAAGAAAGAAGAAAGAAAGATAGAAAGAAAGAAAGAAAAAAGAAAGAAAGAAGAAAAGAAGAAAAAAGAAGAAAGAAAGAAGGAAGAAAGAAAGAAGAAAGAAAGAAGTAAGAAGGAAAAAAGAAAGAAATAAGAAGGAAAAAAGAAAGAAAGAAGAAAGAAAGAAGAAATAAAGAAAGAAGAAAGAAAGAAGAAAGAAGAAAGAAAGAAAGAAGAAAGAAAGAAAGAAGAAAGAAAGAAATAAGAAGAAAGAAACAAGAAAGAAAGAAGAAAGAATGAAGAAAGAACAAAGAAAGAAGAAAGAATGAAAGAAGAAAGAAAAAGGAAAGAAAGAAAGAAGAAAGAAAGAAGAAAGAAAGAAGAAAGAAAGAACAAAGAAAGAAGAAAGAGAAAAAGAAAGAAAGAAGAAAGAAAGAACAAAGAAAGAAGAAAGAAGAAAGAAACAAGAAAGAAAGAATAAACAAAGAAAGAAGAAAGAAAGAAGAAAGAAATAAGAAAGAAATAAGAGAGAAATAAATAAGAAAGAAAGAAGAAAGAAAGAAAGAAGAAAGAAGAAAGAAAGAAGAAAGAAAGAAGAAAGAAAGAAGAAAGAAAGAAGAAAGAATAAAGAAAGAAGACAGAAAGAAGGAAGAAAGTAGTAAGAAAGAAGAAAGAAAGAAGAAAGAAAGAAAAAAGAAACAAAGAAGAAAGAAAGAAGAAAGAAAGAGAAAAGAAAGAAGGAAGAAAGAAAGAACGAATTAAGAAGTAAAGAAGAAAGAAAAAAAGAATGAAGAAAGAAAGAAGAAAGAAAGAAGTCAGAAAGAAAGAATAAAGAAAAAAGAAGGAAAGAAGAAAGAATTAAGAAAGAATGAAGGAATAAAGAAAGAAGAAAGAAAGAAGAAAGAAGGTAGAAAGAAAGAAGAAAGAAAGAAGAAAGGAAGAAGAAAGAAAGAATAAAGAAAAAAGGAGAAAGAAAGAATAAAGAAAGAAGAAAGAAAGAAGAAAAAAAGAAGTAAGAAAGAAAGAAGAAAGAAAGAAGTAAGAAAGAAGTAAGAAAGAAAAAAGAACGAAAGAAGAAAGAAAGAAGAAACAAAGAAGAAAGAAAGAAAGAAGAAAGGAAGAAAGAAGAAAGAAAGAAAGAAGAAAGAAAGAAAAAAGCAAGAAAGGAAGAAAGAAGAAAGAAAGAAGAAAGAAGTAAGAAAGAAAGAAGTAAGCAAGAAATAAGAAAGAAAGAAGTAAGAAAGAAGAAAGATAGAAGAAAGAAAGAAGAAAGAAAGAAGAAATAAAGGAAGAAGAAAGAAAGAAGAAAGAAGACAGAAAGAAGAAAGAAAGAAGTAAGAAAGAAGAAAGAACGAAGAAAGAAAGAAGAAAGAAAGAAGAAAGAAAGAAAGAAGAAAGAAAGAAGAAAAAAAGAAAGAAATAAGAAAGAAAGAAGAAAGAAAGAAGAAAGAAATAAGAAAGAAAGAAGGAAGAAACAAGAAAGGAAGAAGAAAGAAAGAAAGAAGAAAGAAAGAAAAAGCAAGGAAGAAAGAAGAAGGAATAAAGAAAGAAGACAGAAAGAAGAAAGAAAGAAATTAGAAAGAAGAAAGAAAGAATAAAGAAAGAAAGAAGAAATAAATAAGTAAGAAAGAAGAAAGAAAGAGACAAGAAAGAAAGAAAAATGAAAGAAAGAAGGAAGAAAGAAAGAAAGAATGAAAGAAGAAAGAAAGAAAGAACAAAGAAATATGAAAGAAACAAGAAAGAAAGAAAGAAGAAAGAAAGAAAGAACAAAGAAAGAAGAAAAAAAGAAGAAAAAAGAAGTAAGAAAGAAGTAAGAAACAAAGAAGAAAGAAAGATGAAAGACGGAAGAAAGAAAGAAAGATGAAAGAAAGAAGAAAGAAAGAGGTACGAAAGAAGTAAGAAGGAAAGAAGAAAGAAAGAAGAAAGAAAGAAGAAAGAAAGAAAGAGAGAAAAAAGAAAGAAAGAAGAAAGAAAGAAAGAACAATGAAAGAAGAAAGAAACAAGAAAGAAAGAATAAACAAAGAAAGAAGAAAGAAAGAAGTAAGAAAGAAGTAAGAAAGAAAGAAGAAAGGAAGAAAAAGAGAGAAGAAATAAAGAAGAAAGAAAGAAGAATGAAAGAAGTAAGAAAGAAGTAAGAAAGAAAGGAGAAAGAAAGACGAATGAAGAAAGAAAGAAAATAGTAAGAAAGTAAGAAAGAAGAAAGAAAGATAGAAAGAAAGGAAGAAAAAATATAGAAGAAAGAGAGAAGAAAGAAAGAAGGAAGAAAGAAAGAAGAAAGAACGAATTAAGAAGTAAAGAAGAAAGAAAAAAAGAATGAAGAAAGAAAGAATAAAGAAAGAAGAAAGAAAGAAGTAAGAAAAAAGAAGAAAGAAAGAAGAAGGAAATTAGAAAGAACGAAGAAAGAAAGTAGAAAGAAAGAAGAAAAAATGAAAGAAGAAAGAAAGAAGAAAGAAAATAAAAAGAAAGAAAGAAATAAAGGAGAAAGAAAGAAGAAAGAAAGTAATAAAGGAGAAAGAAAGAAGAAAGAAATAAGGAAGAAAGAAGAAAGAAAGAAGAAAGAAAGAATAAAGGAAGAAGAAAGAAAGAAGAAAGAATGTAGAAAGAAAGAAGAATGAAAGAAGAAAGAATGAAGAAAGGAAGAAGAAAGAAAGAGAGAAGAAAGAAATAAGAAAGTAAAAAAAAAGAAAGAAAGAAGTAAGAAAGAAAGAAGAAAGAAAGAAGAAAGAAAGAAGAGAGAGAGAAGAAAGAAGAAAGAAAGAATAAAAAGAAAGAAAGAAGAAAGAAAGAAAGAAGAAAGAAGAAAGAAAGAAGAAAGGAAGAAGAAAGAAAGAAGAAAGAAAGAAGAAAGAAAGAAATAAGAAAGAAAGAAGTAAGAAAGAAGAAAAAAAGAAAGAAAAAAGAAAGATAGAAGAAAGAAAGAAGAAAGAAAGAAGAAATAAAGGAAGAAGAAAGAAAGAAGAAAGAAAGAAGAAAGAAAGAAAGAAGAAAGAAAGACGTAAGAAAGAAGAAAAAAAGAAAGAAATAAGAAAGAAAGAAGAAAGAAAGAAAGAAGAAAGAAAGAAAGAAGAAAGTATGAAAGAAGAAAGAAAGAAAGAAGAAAGAAAGAAAGAAGAAAGCAAGAAAGAAGAATGAAAGAAGAAAGAAAGAAGAAAGAAAGAAAGAAGAAAGAAAGAAGTAAGAAAGAAAGAAGAAAGAAGGAAGAAAGAAGAAAGAAAGAAAAGAATAAGAAAGAAAGAAGAAAGAAAGATAGAAAAAAAGAAAGAAAAAAGAAAGAAAGAAGAAAAGAAGAAAAAAGAAGAAAGAAAGAAGGAAGAAAGAAAGAAGAAAGAATGAAGTAAGAAGGAAAGAGGAAAGAAATAAGAAGGAAATAAGAAAGAAAGAAGAAAGAAAGAAGAAAGAAAGAAGAAAAAAAAAAGAAGAAAGAAAGAAGAAAGAAAGAAATAAGAAAGAAGTAAGAAAGAAGTGAGAAAGGAAAAAGAAAGAAAGAAGAACGAAGAAAGAAAGAAGAAAGAAAGAAGAAAAAAAGAAGAAAGAAAGAAGAAAGAAAGAAAGAAGAAAGAAAGAAAGAAGAAAGAAGAAAGAAACAAGAAAGAAAGAAGAAAGAATGAAGAAAGAAAAAAGAAAAAAGAAAGAATGAAAGAAGAAAGAAAAAAGAAAGAAAGAAAGAAGAAAGAAAGAAGAAAGAAAGAAGAAAGAAAGAAGAAAGAGAGAAAAATAAAGAAAGAAGAAAGAAAGAAGTAAGAAAGAAGTAAGTAAGCAGTAAGAAAGCAAGAAGAAAGAAAGAAGAAAGAAGAAAGAAAGAAAAAAGAAAGAACAAAGAAAGAAGAAAGAAAGAACAAAGAAAGAAAGAAGAAAGAAAGAAGAAAGAAAGAAATAAAGAAGAAAGAAAGAAGAAAGAAAGAAATAACGAAGAAAGAAAGAAGAAAGGAAGAAGAAAGAAATTAGAAAGAAAGAATAAAGGAAGAAGAAAGAAAGAAGAAAGAAAGTAGAAAGAAAGAAGAAAGAAATAAGAAAGAAAGAAAAAAGAGATAAAGAAGAAAGAAAGACAGAAGAAAGAAATAAGAAAGTAAAAAGAAAAGAAAGAATTAAGAAAGGAGGAAGAAAGAAAGAAGAAAGTAAGAAGAAAGACACAAGAAAGAAAGAAGAAAGAAAGAAGAGACAAAGAAGAAAGAAAGAAGAAAGAAAGAATAAAAAGAAAGAAAGAAGAAAGAAAGAAAGAAGAAAGAAGAAAGAAAGAAGAAAGAAAGAACAAAGAAAGAACAAAGAAAGAAGAAAGAAAGAAAGAAGAAAGAAAGATAGAAGAAAGAAAGAAATAAAGAAGAAAGAAAGAAGGAAGAAAGAAATAAAGAAGAAAGAAAGAAGGAAGAAAGAAATAAAGAAGAAAGAAAGAAGAAAGAAAGAATAAAGAAAGAAAAAAGAAAGAAAGAAAAAGAAAGAGAGAAGAAAGAAATAAGAAAGTAAAAAAAAGAAAGAAAGAAGTAAGAAAGAAAGAAGAAAGAAGTAAGAAAGTAAGAAGAAAGAAAGAAGAAAGAAAGAAGAAAGAAAGAAGAGAGAAAGAAGAAAGAAAGAAGAAAGAAAGAATAAAAGGAAAGAAAGAAGAAAGAAAGAATAAAGAAGGAAGAAAGAAAGAAGAAGGAAGGTAGAAAGAAAGAAGAAAGAATGAAGAAAGAAAGAAGAAAGAAAGAAAAAATAAAGAAAAAAGGAGAAAGAAAGAAGAAAGAAAGAAGAAAGAAAGGAGAAAAAAAAAGAAGTAAGAAAGAAAGAAGAAAGAAAGAAGTAAGAAAGAAGTAAGAAAGAAGAACGAAATAAGAAAGAAAGAAGAAAGAAAGAAGAAAGGAAGAAAGAAGAAAGAAAGAAGAAAGAAAGAAGTAAGAAAGAAAGAAGTAAACAAGAAATAAGAAAGAAAGAAGTAAGAAAGAAGAAAGATAGAAGAAAGAAAGAAGAAAGAAAGAAGAAATAAAGGAAGAAGAAAGAAAGAAGAAAGAAGAAAGAAAGAAGAAAGGAAGAAGTAAGAAAGAAGAAAGAACGAAGAAAGAAAGAAGAAAGAAAGAAGAAAGAAAGAAGTAAGAAAGAAGAAAAAAATAAAGAAAAAAGAAAGAAAGAAGAAAGAAAGAAGAAAGAAAGAAGAAAGAAATAAGAAAGAAAGAAGAAAGAAAGAAGTAAGAAGGAAAGAAGAAAGAAATAAGAAGGAAATAAGAAAGAAAGAAGAAAGAAAGAAGAAAGAAAGAAGAAAAAAAGAAAGATGAAAGAAAGACGAAAGAAATAAGTAAGAAAGAAGTAAGAAAGAAGTGAGAAAGGAAAAAGAAAGAAGAAAGAAGAAAGAAAGAAGAAAGAAAGAACAAAGAAAGAAGAAATAAAGAAAGAAGAAAGACAGAAAGAAGAAAGAAAGAAGAAAGAAAGAAGAAAGAAGAGAGAAAGGAAGAAGAAAGAAAGAAAGAAGAAGGAAGTAAGAAAGAAGAAAGAAAGAAATAGCTAGGAAAGAAGAAAGAAAGAAGGAAGAAAGAAAGAAAGAAGAAAGAAAGAAGAAAGAAATAAAAAAGAAAGAAGAAAGAAAGAAGAAAGAAAGAAGTAAGAAAGAAAGAAGAAAGAAAGAAGAAAGAAGTAAGAAAGAAAGAAGAAAGTAAGAAGAAAGAAGAATGAAAGTAAGAAGAAAAAAAGAAAGAGAAAGAAAGAAAGAAAGAAAGAAAGAAAGAACGAAAGAAAGAAAGAAAGTAAGAAAGAAAGAAAGAAAGAAGAAAGAAAGAAAGAAGAAAGAAAGACGAAAGAAAGAAAGAAAGAAAGAATAAAGAAAGAAGAAAGAAAGAAGAAAGAAAGAAGAAAGAAAGAAGAAAGAAAAAGAAGGAAGAATGAAAGAAGAAAGAAAGAAGAAAGAAAGATAAAGAGAGAAGTAAGAAAGAAGTAAGAAAGAAGTAAGAAAGAAAGAAGAAAGAAGAAAGAAAGAAGAAAGAAAGAAGAAAGAAAGAAAGAAGAGAGAAAGAAAGAAAGAAGAAAGAAAGAAGAAAGAAAGAAAGAAAGAAAGAAGAAATAAGGAAGAAAGAAAGAAGACAGAAAGAAGAAAGAAAGAAATGAGAAAGAAGAAAGAAAGAAAGAAGAAAGAAAGAAGAAGGAAAGAAAGAAGAAATAAAGAAGTAAGAAAGAAGAAAGAAAGAAACAAGAGAGAAAGAAGAATGAAAGAAAGAAGGAAGGAAGGAAGGAAGGAAGAAAGAAAGAAAGAACGAAAGAAAGAAAGAAGAAAGAAAGAAGAAAGAAAGAAGAAAGAAAGGAGAAAAAAGAAGTGAGAAAGAAGTAAGAAAGAAAGAAGAAAGAAAGAAGAAAGAAAGAAAGAAAGAAAGAAGAAATAAGGAAGAAAGAAAGAAGACAGAAAGAAGAAAGAAAGAAATGAGAAAGAAGAAAGAAAGAAAGAAGAAAGAAAGAAGAAGGAAAGAAGAAAGAAAGTAATTAGAAAGAAAGACTAAAGAAAGAAGAAAGAAAGAAGAAAAAAAGAACAAAGAAAGAAGAAAGAAAAAGGAAGGAAGAAGAATGTAAGAAGAGAGAAAGAAGAAAGAAAGAAGAAAGAGAGAAGTAAGAGAGAAGTAAAAAAGGAGTAAGAAAGAAAGAATAAAGGAAGAAGAAAGAAAGAAGAAAGAAAGTAGAAAGAAAGAAGAAAGAATGAAGAAAGAAAGAAGAAAGAAGAAAGAAAGAAAAAGAAAGAAAGATAGAAAGAAAGAAAGAATAAAGAAAAAAGGAGAAAGAAAGAAGAAAGAAAGAAGAAAGAAAGAAGAAAGAAAGAAGAAAAAAAGAAGTAAGAAAGAAAGAAGAAAGAAAGAAGTAAGAAAGAAGTAAGAAAGAAAGAAGAATGAAAGAAGAAAGAAAGTAGAAAGAAAGAAAGAAGAAAGAATGACGAAATAAAGGAAGAAGAAAGAATGAAGAAAGAAAGAAGAAAAAAAGAAAGAAGAAAGAAAGAATGAAGAAAGAAAGACAGAAGAAAGAAAGAAAGAAGTAAGAAATAGGTTAGAAGGAAAGAAAGAAGAATGAAAGAAGAAAGTAAGAAAGAAGAAAGAAAGAAAGAAAGATGAAAGAAAGAAAGAAGAAAGAAAGAAAGAAGAAATAAATAAATAAATAAAGAAAGAAAGAAAGAAAGAAAGAAAGAAGAAAGAAAGAAAGAAGAAAGAATGAAGAAAGAAAGAAGAAAGAAAGAAGAAAGAAAGAAGAAAGAGAGAAGTAAGAAAGAAGTAAGAAAGAAGTAAGAAAGAAAGAAGAAAGAGGAAAGAAAGAAGAAAGAAAGAAGAAAGAAAGAAAGAAGAAAGAAAGAAAGAAGAAAGAAAGAAGAAAGAAAGAAAGAAGAAAGAAGGAAGAAAGGAAGAAGACAAAAAGAAGAAAAAAAGAAATAAGAAAGAAGAAATAAAGAAAGAAGAAAGAAGAAAGAAAGAAGAAAGAAAGAAGAAAGAAAGAAGAAAGAGAGAAGAAAGAAAGAAAGAAAGAAGAAAGAAAGAAGAAAGAAAGAAAAAAGAAAGAAGTAAAAAAGTAGTAAGAAAGAAAGAATGAAGAAAGAAAGACAGAAGAAAGAAAGAAGAAAGAAGAGAGAAAGAAAGAAAGAAAGAAGAATGAAAGAAAGAAGAAAGAAACAAGAAAGAAAGAATAAACAAAGAAAGAAGAAAGAAAGAAGAAAGAAAGAAGTAAGAAAGAAGTAAGAAAGAAAGAAGAAAGAAAGGAAAAAGAAAGAAGAAAGAAAGAAGAAAGAAAGAAGAAAGGAAGAAGTAAGAAAGAAAGATGTAACGAAGAAAGAAAGAAAAAAGAAAGAAGAAAAAAGAAGAAAGAAAGAAAGAAAAAAGAAAGAAGAAAGAAAGAAGAAAGAAAGAAGAAAGAAAGTAGAATGAAGCAAGAAAGAAGAAAGAAAGAAAGAAGAAAGAAAGAAAGAAGAAATAAAGAAAGAAAGAAGAAAGAAAGAAGAAAGAAAGAAGAAAGAAAGAAAGAAAGAAGAAAGAAAGAAGAAAGAAAGCAAGAAGAAAGAAAAAGAAAGAAAAAGAAAGAAAGAACAAAGAAAAAAGAAAGAAAAACAAAGGAAGAAGAAATAAAGAAGAAAGAAGAAAGAAAAAGAAGAAAGAAAGAAAGAAAGAAGGAAGAAAGAAGTAAGAAAGAAGTAAGAAAGAAAGAAGTAAGCAAGAAATAAGAAAGAAAGAAGTAAGAAAGAAGAAAGATAGAAGAAAGAAAGAAGAAAGAAAGAAGAAATAAAGGAAGAAGAAAGAAAGAAGAAAGAAGAAATAAAGAAGAAAGAAAGAAGTAAGAAATGAGAAAGAACGAAGAAAGAAAGAAGAAAGAAAGAAGAAAGAAAGAAAGAAGAAAGAAAGAAGAAAGAAAGAATTAAGAAAGAAGTAAGAAAGAAAGAAGAAAGAAAGAAAGACAGAAGAAAGAAAGAAGAAAGAAAGAAAGAAAGAAGAAAGAAGGAAGAAAGAAAGAAGACAGAAAGAAGAAAGAAAGAAATAAGAAAGAAGAAAGAAAGAAAGAAGAGAGAAAGAAGAAAGAAAGAAGAAAGAAAGAAAGAAGAAAGAAGTAAGAAAGAAGAAAGAGAGAAACAAGAAAGAAAGAAGAATGAAAGAAAGAAGGAAGAAAGAAAGAAAGAAAGAAGAAAGAAAGAAAGAACAAAGAAAGAAGAAAGAAAGATGAAAGAAAGAAAGAACAAAGAAAGAAAGAACAAAGAAAGAAGAAAGAAAGAAGAAAAAAGAAGTAAGAAAGAAGTAAGAAAGAAAGAAGAAAAAAAGAAGAAAGAAGGAAGAAAGAAAGAAAGAAGAAAGAAAGAAGAAAGAAGAAAGAAAGAGGTACGAAAGAAGTAAGAAAGAAAGAAGAAAGAAAGAAGAAAGAAGAAAGAAAGAAAGAAGAATGAAAGAAAGAAGGAAGAAAGAAAGAAAGAAGAAAGAAAGAAAGAACAAAGAAAGAAGAAAGAAAGAAGAAAGAAAGAAAGAAGAAAGAAAGAAAGAACAAAGAAAGAAGAAAGAAAGAGGAAAAAAGAAGTAAGAAAGAAGTAAGAAAGAAAGAAGAAAAAAAGAAGAAAGAAGGAAGAAAGAAAGAAAGAAGAAAGAAAGAAGAAAGAAAGAAGAAAGAAAGAGGTACGAAAGAAGTAAGAAAGAAAGAAGAAAGAAAGAAGAAAGAAGAAAGAAAGAAAGAAGAAAGAAAGAAAGAAAGAAAGAAAGAAGATAGAAAGAAGAAAGAAACAAGAGAGAAAGAAATAAGAAAGAGAGAAGAAAGAAAGAAAGAAGAAAAAAAGAAGAAATAAAGAAAGAAGAAAGAAAGAAGAAAGAAAGAAGTAAAAAAGAAGTAGGAAAGAAAGAAGAAAGAAAGAAAGAAGAAAGAAAGAAAGAAGAAAGAAACAAGAAAGAAGAAAGAAAGAAAGAAGAAAGAAAGAAAGAAGAAAGAAGAAAGAAAGAGGAAAGAAAGAAGAAAGAAGAAAGAAAGAAGAAAGAAAGAAGAAAGAAAGTAATTAGAAAGAAAGACTAAAGAAAGAAGAAAGAAAGAAGAAAAAAAGAACAAAGAAAGAAGAAAGAAAAAAGAAGGAAGAAGAATGTAAGAAGAGAGAAAGAAGAAAGAAAGAAGAAAGAGAGAAGTAAGAGAGAAGTAAAAAAGGAGTAAGAAAGAAAGAATAAAGGAAGAAGAAAGAAAGAAGAAAGAAAGTAGAAAGAAAGAAGAAAGAATGAAGAAAGAAAGAAGAAAGAAGAAAGAAAGAAAAAAGAAAGAAAGATAGAAAGAAAGAAAGAATAAAGAAAAAAGGAGAAAGAAAGAAGAAAGAAAGAAGAAAGAAAGAAGAAAGAAAGAAGAAAAAAAGAAGTAAGAAAGAAAGAAGAAAGAAAGAAGTAAGAAAGAAAGAAGAATGAAAGAAGAAAGAAAGTAGAAAGAAAGAAAGAAGAAAGAAAGACGAAATAAAGGAAGAAGAAAGAATGAAGAAAGAAAGAAGAAAAAAAGAAAGAAGAAAGAAAGAAGAAAGAAAGAAGTAAGAAAGAAGTAAGAAAGAATTAAGAAAGGAAGAAGAAAGAAAGAAGAAAGAAAGAAAGAAGAAAGCAAGAAAGAAGAATGAAAGAAGAAAGAAAGAAAAAGAAAGAAGAAAGAAAGAAGTAAGAAACAAAGAAGTAAGAAAGAAAGAAAAAAGAAAGAAGTAAGAAAGAAGTAAGAAAGAAAGAAGAAAGAAAGAAGAAAGAAAGAAAGAAGAAAGAAAGAAGTAAGAAAGAAAGAAGAAAGAAGGAAGAAAGAAGAAAGAAAGAAAAGAGTAAGACAGAAAGAAAGAAGAAAGAAAGATAGAAAGAAAGAAAGAAAAAAGAAAGAAAGAAGAAAAGAAGAAAAAAGAAGAAAGAAAGAAGGAAGAAAGAAAGAAGAAAGAAAGAAGTAAGAAGGAAAAAAGAAAGAAATAAGAAGGAAAAAAGAAAGAAAGAAGAAAGAAAGAAGAAATAAAGAAAGAAGAAAGAAAGAAGAAAGAAGAAAGAAAGAAAGAAGAAAGAAAGAAAGAAGAAAGAAAGAAATAAGAAGAAAGAAACAAGAAAGAAAGAAGAAAGAATGAAGAAAGAACAAAGAAAGAAGAAAGAATGAAAGAAGAAAGAAAAAGGAAAGAAAGAAAGAAGAAAGAAAGAAGAAAGAAAGAACAAAGAAAGAAGAAAGAGAAAAAGAAAGAAAGAAGAAAGAAAGAACAAAGAAAGAAGAAAGAAGAAAGAAACAAGAAAGAAAGAATAAACAAAGAAAGAAGAAAGAAAGAAGAAAGAAAGAAGAAAGAAATAAGAGAGAAATAAATAAGAAAGAAAGAAAGAAGAAAGAAGAAAGAAAGAAGAAAGAAAGAAGAAAGAAAGAAGAAAGAAAGAAGAAAGAATAAAGAAAGAAGACAGAAAGAAGGAAGAAAGTAGTAAGAAAGAAGAAAGAAAGAAGAAAGAAAGAAAAAAGAAACAAAGAAGAAAGAAAGAAGAAAGAAAGAGAAAAGAAAGAAGGAAGAAAGAAAGAACGAATTAAGAAGTAAAGAAGAAAGAAAAAAAGAATGAAGAAAGAAAGAAGAAAGAAAGAAGTCAGAAAGAAAGAAGAAAGAAAAAAGAAGGAAAGAAGAAAGAATTAAGAAAGAATGAAGGAATAAAGAAAGAAGAAAGAAAGAAGAAAGAAGGTAGAAAGAAAGAAGAAAGAAAGAAGAAAGGAAGAAGAAAGAAAGAAAGAATAAAGAAAAAAGGAGAAAGAAAGAATAAAGAAAGAAGAAAGAAAGAAGAAAAAAAGAAGTAAGAAAGAAAGAAGAAAGAAAGAAGTAAGAAAGAAGTAAGAAAGAATTAAGAAAGGAAGAAGAAAGAAAGAAGAAAGAAAGAAAGAAGTAAGCAAGAAATAAGAAAGAAAGAAGTAAGAAAGAAGAAAGATAGAAGAAAGAAAGAAGAAAGAAAGAAGAAATAAAGGAAGAAGAAAGAAAGAAGAAAGAAGACAGAAAGAAGAAAGAAAGAAGTAAGAAAGAAGAAAGAACGAAGAAAGAAAGAAGAAAGAAAGAAGAAAAAAAGAAAGAAATAAGAAAGAAAGAAGAAAGAAAGAAGAAAGAAATAAGAAAGAAAGAAGGAAGAAACAAGAAAGGAAGAAGAAAGAAAGAAAGAAGAAAGAAAGAAAAAGCAAGGAAGAAAGAAGAAGGAATAAAGAAAGAAGACAGAAAGAAGAAAGAAAGAAATTAGAAAGAAGAAAGAAAGAATAAAGAAAGAAAGAAGAAATAAATAAGTAAGAAAGAAGAAAGAAAGAGACAAGAAAGAAAGAAAAATGAAAGAAAGAAGGAAGAAAGAAAGAAAGAATGAAAGAAGAAAGAAAGAAAGAACAAAGAAAGATGAAAGAAACAAGAAAGAAAGAAAGAAGAAAGAAAGAAAGAACAAAGAAAGAAGAAAAAAAGAAGAAAAAAGAAGTAAGAAAGAAGTAAGAAACAAAGAAGAAAGAAAGATGAAAGACGGAAGAAAGAAAGAAAGATGAAAGAAAGAAGAAAGAAAGAGGTACGAAAGAAGTAAGAAGGAAAGAAGAAAGAAAGAAGAAAGAAAGAAGAAAGAAAGAAAGAGAGAAAAAAGAAAGAAAGAAGAAAGAAAGAAAGAACAATGAAAGAAGAAAGAAACAAGAAAGAAAGAATAAACAAAGAAAGAAGAAAGAAAGAAGTAAGAAAGAAGTAAGAAAGAAAGAAGAAAGGAAGAAAAAGAGAGAAGAAATAAAGAAGAAAGAAAGAAGAATGAAAGAAGTAAGAAAGAAGTAAGAAAGAAAGGAGAAAGAAAGACGAAAGAAGAAAGAAAGAAAATAGTAAGAAAGTAAGAAAGAAGAAAGAAAGATAGAAAGAAAGGAAGAAAAAATATAGAAGAAAGAGAGAAGAAAGAAACAAGGAAGAAAGAAAGAAGAAAGAACGAATTAAGAAGTAAAGAAGAAAGAAAAAAAGAATGAAGAAAGAAAGAATAAAGAAAGAAGAAAGAAAGAAGTAAGAAAAAAGAAGAAAGAAAGAAGAAGGAAATAAGAAAGAAAGAAGAAAGAAAGTAGAAAGAAAGAAGAAAAAATGAAAGAAGAAAGAAAGAAGAAAGAAAATAAAAAGAAAGAAAGAAATAAAGGAGAAAGAAAGAAGAAAGAAAGTAATAAAGGAGAAAGAAAGAAGAAAGAAATAAGGAAGAAAGAAGAAAGAAAGAAGAAAGAAAGAATAAAGGAAGAAGAAAGAAAGAAGAAAGAATGTAGAAAGAAAGAAGAATGAAAGAAGAAAGAATGAAGAAAGGAAGAAGAAAGAAAGAGAGAAGAAAGAAATAAGAAAGTAAAAAAAAAGAAAGAAAGAAGTAAGAAAGAAAGAAGAAAGAAAGAAGAAAGAAAGAAGAGAGAGAGAAGAAAGAAGAAGAAAGAAAGAATAAAAAGAAAGAAAGAAGAAAGAAAGAAAGAAGAAAGAAGAAAGAAAGAAGAAAGGAAGAAGAAAGAAAGAAGAAAGAAAGAAGAAAGAAAGAAATAAGAAAGAAAGAAGTAAGAAAGAAGAAAAAAAGAAAGAAAAAAGAAAGATAGAAGAAAGAAAGAAGAAAGAAAGAAGAAATAAAGGAAGAAGAAAGAAAGAAGAAAGAAAGAAGAAAGAAAGAAAGAAGAAAGAAAGACGTAAGAAAGAAGAAAAAAAGAAAGAAATAAGAAAGAAAGAAGAAAGAAAGAAAGAAGAAAGAAAGAAAGAAGAAAGTATGAAAGAAGAAAGAAAGAAAGAAGACAGAAAGAAAGAAGAAAGCAAGAAAGAAGAATGAAAGAAGAAAGAAAGAAGAAAGAAAGAAAGAAGAAAGAAAGAAGTAAGAAAGAAAGAAGAAAGAAGGAAGAAAGAAGAAAGAAAGATAAGAATAAGAAAGAAAGAAGAAAGAAAGATAGAAAAAAAGAAAGAAAAAAGAAAGAAAGAAGAAAAGAAGAAAAAAGAAGAAAGAAAGAAGGAAGAAAGAAAGAAGAAAGAATGAAGTAAGAAGGAAAGAGGAAAGAAATAAGAAGGAAATAAGAAAGAAAGAAGAAAGAAAGAAGAAAGAAAGAAGAAAAAAAAAAGAAGAAAGAAAGAAGAAAGAAAGAAATAAGAAAGAAGTAAGAAAGAAGTGAGAAAGGAAAAAGAAAGAAAGAAGAACGAAGAAAGAAAGAAGAAAGAAAGAAGAAAAAAAGAAGAAAGAAAGAAGAAAGAAAGAAAGAAGAAAGAAAGAAAGAAGAAAGAAGAAAGAAACAAGAAAGAAAGAAGAAAGAATGAAGAAAGAAAAAAGAAAAAAGAAAGAATGAAAGAAGAAAGAAAAAAGAAAGAAAGAAAGAAGAAAGAAAGAAGAAAGAAAGAAGAAAGAAAGAAGAAAGAGAGAAAAATAAAGAAAGAAGAAAGAAAGAAGTAAGAAAGAAGTAAGTAAGCAGTAAGAAAGCAAGAAGAAAGAAAGAAGAAAGAAGAAAGAAAGAAAAAAGAAAGAACAAAGAAAGAAGAAAGAAAGAACAAAGAAAGAAAGAAGAAAGAAAGAAGAAAGAAAGAAATAAAGAAGAAAGAAAGAAGAAAGAAAGAAATAACGAAGAAAGAAAGAAGAAAGGAAGAAGAAAGAAAGAAGAAAGAGAGAATAAAGGAAGAAGAAAGAAAGTAGAAAGAAAGAAGAAAGAAAGAAGAAAGAAAGAAAAAAGAGATAAAGAAGAAAGAAAGACAGAAGAAAGAAATAAGAAAGTAAAAAAAAAGAAAGAATTAAGAAAGGAGGAAGAAAGAAAGAAGAAAGTAAGAAGAAAGACACAAGAAAGAAAGAAGAAAGAAAGCAGAGACAAAGAAGAAAGAAAGAAGAAAGAAAGAATAAAAAGAAAGAAAGAAGAAAGAAAGAAAGAAGAAAGAAGAAAGAAAGAAGAAAGAAAGAACAAAGAAAGAACAAAGAAAGAAGAAAGAAAGAAAGAAGAAAGAAAGATAGAAGAAAGAAAGAAATAAAGAAGAAAGAAGGAAGGAAGAAAGAAATAAAGAAGAAAGAAAGAAGAAAGAAAGAATAAAGAAAGAAAAAAGAAAGAAGGAAAAGAAAGAGAGAAGAAAGAAATAAGAAAGTAAAAAAAAGAAAGAAAGAGAGAAGAAAGAAATAAGAAAGTAAAAAAAAGAAAGAAAGAAGTAAGAAAGAAAGAAGAAAGAAGTAAGAAAGTAAGAAGAAAGAAAGAAGAAAGAAAGAAGAGAGAAAGAAGAAAGAAAGAAGAAAGAAAGAATAAAAGGAAAGAAAGAAGAAAGAAAGAATAAAGAAGGAAGAAAGAAAGAAGAAGGAAGGTAGAAAGAAAGAAGAAAGAATGAAGAAAGAAAGAAGAAAGAAAGAAAGAATAAAGAAAAAAGGAGAAAGAAAGAAGAAAGAAAGAAGAAAGAAAGGAGAAAAAAAAAGAAGTAAGAAAGAAAGAAGAAAGAAAGAAGTAAGAAAGAAGTAAGAAAGAAGAACGAAATAAGAAAGAAAGAAGAAAGAAAGAAGAAAGGAAGAAAGAAGAAAGAAAGAAGAAAGAAAGAAGTAAGAAAGAAAGAAGTAAACAAGAAATAAGAAAGAAAGAAGTAAGAAAGAAGAAAGATAGAAGAAAGAAAGAAGAAAGAAAGAAGAAATAAAGGAAGAAGAAAGAAAGAAGAAAGAAGAAAGAAAGAAGAAAGGAAGAAGTAAGAAAGAAGAAAGAACGAAGAAAGAAAGAAGAAAGAAAGAAGAAAGAAAGAAGAAAGAAAGAAGAAAGAAATAAGAAAGAAAGAAGAAAGAAAGAAGTAAGAAGGAAAGAAGAAAGAAATAAGAAGGAAATAAGAAAGAAAGAAGAAAGAAAGAAGAAAGAAAGAAGAAAAAAAGAAAGAAGAAAGAAAGAAGAAAGAAAGAAGTAAGAAAGAAGTAAGAAAGAAGTGAGAAAGGAAAAAGAAAGAAGAAAGAAGAAAGAAAGAAGAAAGAAAGAACAAAGAAAGAAGAAATAAAGAAAGAAGAAAGAGAGAAAGAAGAAAGAAAGAAGAAAGAAAGAAGTAAGAAAGAAGTAAGAAAGAAGTGAGAAAGGAAAAAGAAAGAAGAAAGAAGAAAGAAAGAAGAAAGAAAGAACAAAGAAAGAAGAAATAAAGAAAGAAGAAAGAGAGAAAGAAGAAAGAAAGAAGAAAGAAAGAAGAAAGAAGAGAGAAAGAAAGAAGAAAGAAAGAAAGAAGAAAGAAGTAAGAAAGAAGAAAGAAAGAAATAACTAATAAAGAAGAAAGAAAGATAGAAGAAAGAAAGAAAGAAGAAAGAAAGAAGAAAGAAATAAAAAAGAAAGAAGAAAGAAAGAAGAAAGAAAGAAGTAAGAAAGAAAGAAGAAAGAAAGAAGTAAGAAAGAAGTAAGAAAGAAAGAAGAAGTAAGAAGAAAGAAGAATGAAAGAAAGAAGAAAAAAAGAAAGAAAGAAAGAAAGAAAGAAAGAAAGAAAGAAAGAAAGAAAGAAAGAAAGAAAGAAGAAAGAAAGAAAGAAGAAAGAAAGACGAAAGAAAGAAAGAAAGAAAGAAAGAATAAAGAAAGAAGAAAGAAAGAAGAAAGAAAGAAGAAAGAAAGAAGAAAGAAAGAAAGAAGAAAGAAAGGAGAAAGAAAGAAGAAAGAAAAAGAAGGAAGAAGAATGAAAGAAGAAAGAAAGAAGAAAGAAAGATAAAGAGAGAAGTAAGAAAGAAGTAAGAAAGAAGTAAGAAAGAAAGAAGAAAGAAGAAAGAAAGAAGAAAGAAAGAAGAAAGAAAGAAAGAAGAGAGAAAGAAAGAAAGAAGAAAGAAAGAAGAAAGAAAGAAAGAAAGAAAGAAGAAATAAGGAAGAAAGAAAGAAGACAGAAAGAAGAAAGAAAGAAATGAGAAAGAAGAAAGAAAGAAAGAAGAAAGAAAGAAGAAGGAAAGAAAGAAGAAATAAAGAAGTAAGAAAGAAGAAAGAAAGAAACAAGAGAGAAAGAAGAATGAAAGAAAGAAGGAAGGAAGGAAGGAAGGAAGAAAGAAAGAAAGAAAGAAAGAAAGAAGAAAGAAAGAAGAAAGAAAGAAGAAAGAAAGAAGAAAAAAGAAGTAAGAAAGAAGTAAGAAAGAAAGAAGAAAGAAAGAAGAAAGAAGGAAGAAAGAAAGAAGAAAGAAAGAAGAAAAAAAGAAGAAAGATATAAAGAAGAAAGAAAGAAGAAAGAAAGAGGTACGAAAGAAGTAAGAAAGAAAGAAGTAAGAAAGAAGAAAGAAAGAAGTAAGAAAGAAGAAAAAAAGTAAGAAAGAAGAAAGAAAGAAGAAAGAAATAAGAAAGAAAGAAGAAAGAAAGAAAGAAGAAAGAAAGAAAGAAGAAAGAAAGAAAGAAGAAAGAAAGAAAGAAGAAAGAAAGAAAAAAGCAAGAAAGGAAGAAAGAAGAAAGAAAGAAGAAAGAAGTAAGAAAGAAAGAAGTAAGCAAGAAATAAGAAAGAAAGAAGTAAGAAAGAAGAAAGATAGAAGAAAGAAAGAAGAAAGAAAGAAGAAATAAAGGAAGAAGAAAGAAAGAAGAAAGAAGACAGAAAGAAGAAAGAAAGAAGTAAGAAAGAAGAAAGAACGAAGAAAGGAAGAAGAAAGAAAGAAGAAAGAAAGAAAGAAGAAAGAAAGAAGAAAAAAAGAAAGAAATAAGAAAGAAGAAAGAAAGAAGAAAGAAATAAGAAAGAAAGAAGGAAGAAACAAGAAAGGAAGAAGAAAGAAAGAAAGAAGAAAGAAAGAAAGAAAGAAGAAAGAAAGAAAAAGAAAGGAAGAAAGAAGAAGGAATAAAGAAAGAAGACAGAAAGAAGAAAGAAAGAAATTAGAAAGAAGAAAGAAAGAAAGAAGAAAGAAAGAATAAAGAAAGAAAGAAGAAATAAATAAGTAAGAAAGAAGAAAGAAAGAGACAAGAAGGAAAGAAAAATGAAAGAAAGAAGGAAGAAAGAAAGAAAGAAAGAAAGAAGAAAGAAAGAAAGAACAAAGAAAGAAGAAAGAAACAAGAAAGAAAGAAAGAAGAAAGAAAGAAAGAACAAAGAAAGAAGAAAAAAAGAAGAAAAAAGAAGTAAGAAAGAAGTAAGAAAGAAAGAAGAAAGAAAGAAGAAAGAAGGAAGAAAGAAAGAAAGATGAAAGAAAGAAGAAAGAAAGAGGTACGAAAGAAGTAAGAAGGAAAGAAGAAAGAAAGAAGAAAGAAAGAAGAAAGAAAGAAAGAGAGAAGAAAGAAAGAAAGAAGAAAGAAAGAAAGAACAATGAAAGAAGAAAGAAACAAGAAAGAAAGAATAAACAAAGAAAGAAGAAAGAAAGAAGTAAGAATGCAGTAAGAAAGAAAGAAGCAAGGAAGAAAAAGAGAGAAGAAATAAAGAAGAAAGAAAGAAGAATGAAAGAAGTAAGAAATAAGTAAGAAAGAAAGAAGAAAGAAAGACGAAAGAAGAAAGAAAGAAAATAGTAAGAAAGTAAGAAAGAAGAAAGAAAGATGGAAAGAAAGGAAGAAAAAATATAGAAGAAAGAAAGGAGAAAGAAAGAAGGTAGAAAGAAAGAAGAAAGAACGAATTAAGAAGTAAAGAAGAAAGAAAAAAAGAATGAAGAAAGAAAGAATAAAGAAAGAAGAAAGAAAGAAGTAAGAAAAAAGAAGAAAGAAAGAAGAAGGAAATAAGAAAGAAAGAAGAAAGAAAGTAGAAAGAAAGAAGAAAAAATGAAAGAAGAAAGAAAGAAGAAAGAAAATAAAAAGAAAGAAAGAAATAAAAGAGAAAGAAAGAAGAAAGAAAGAAAGAAATGAAGAAAGAAAGAAGAAAGAAATAAGGAAGAAAGAAGAAAGAAAGAAGAAAGAAAGAATAAAGGAAGAAGAAAGAAGAAAGAATGTAGAAAGAAAGAAGAATGAAAGAAAGAAGAAGGAAAGAAGAAAGAAAGAAGAGAGAGAGAAGAAAGAAGAAGAAAGAAAGAATAAAAAGAAAGAAAGAAGAAAGAAAGAAAGAAGAAAGAAGAAAGAAAGAAGAAAGGAAGAAGAAAGAAAGAGAGAAGAAAGAAATAAGAAAGTAAAAAAAAAAGAAAGAAAGAAGTAAGAAAGAAAGAAGAAAGAAAGAAGAAAGAAAGAAGAGAGAGAGAAGAAAGAAGAAGAAAGAAAGAATAAAAAGAAAGAAAGAAGAAAGAAAGAAAGAAGAAAGAAGAAAGAAAGAAGAAAGGAAGAAGAAAGAAAGAAGAAAGAAAGAAGAAAGAAAGAAATAAGAAAGAAAGAAGTAAGAAAGAAGAAAAAAAGAAAGAAAAAAGAAAGATAGAAGAAAGAAAGAAGAAAGAAAGAAGAAATAAAGGAAGAAGAAAGAAAGAAGAAAGAAAGAAGAAAGAAAGAAAGAAAGAAGAAAGAAAGACGTAAGAAAGAAGAAAAAGAGAAAGAAATAAGAAAGAAAGAAGAAAGAAAGAAAGAAGAAAGAAAGAAAGAAGAAAGTATGAAAGAAGAAAGAAAGAAAGAAGAAAGAAAGAAAGAAGAAAGCAAGAAAGAAGAATGAAAGAAGAAAGAAAGAAGAAAGAAAGAAAGAAGAAAGAAAGAAGAAAGAAAGAAGAAAGAAGGAAGAAAGAAGAAAGAAAGAAAAGAATAAGAAAGAAAGAAGAAAGAAAGATAGAAAAAAAGAAAGAAAAAAGAAAGAAAGAAGAAAAGAAGAAAAAAGAAGAAAGAAAGAAGGAAGAAAGAAAGAAGAAAGAATGAAGTAAGAAGGAAAGAGGAAAGAAATAAGAAGGAAATAAGAAAGAAAGAAGAAAGAAAGAAGAAAGAAAGAAGAAAAAAAAAAAGAAGAAAGAAAGAAGAAAGAAAGAAATAAGAAAGAAGTAAGAAAGAAGTGAGAAAGGAAAAAGAAAGAAAGAAGAACGAAGAAAGAAAGAAGAAAGAAAGAAGAAAAAAAGAAGAAAGAAAGAAGAAAGAAAGAAAGAAGAAAGAAAGAAAGAAGAAAGAAGAAAGAAACAAGAAAGAAAGAAGAAAGAATGAAGAAAGAAAAAAGAAAAAAGAAAGAATGAAAGAAGAAAGAAAAAAGAAAGAAAGAAAGAAGAAAGAAAGAAGAAAGAAACAAGAAAGAAAGAAGAAAGAGAGAAAAATAAAGAAAGAAGAAAGAACAAAGAAAGAAAAAAGAAGAAAGAAATAAGAAAGAATAAACAAAGAAAGAAGAAAGAAAGAAGAAAGAAGTAAGAAAGAAGTAAGAAAGAAAGATGAAAGAAAGATAGAAAGAAAGAAAGAAAGAAGAAAGAAAGAAGAAAGAAATAAGAGAGAAATAAATAAGAAAGAAAGAAGAAAGAAAGAAAGAAGAAAGAAGAAAGAAAGAAGAAAGAAAGAAGAAAGAATAAAGAAAGAAGACAGAAAGAAGAAAGAAAGTAGTAAGAAAGAAGAAAGAAAGAAGAAAGAAAGAAGAAAGAAAGAGAGAGAGAAGAAAGAAAGAAAGAAGAAAGAAAGAAAGAACAAAGAAAAAAGAAACAAACAAGAAAGAATAAACAAAGAAAGAAGAAAGAAAGAAGAAAGAAAGAAGTAAGAAAGAAGTAAGAAAGAAAGAAGAAAGAAAGAAGAAAGAAGAAAGAAATAAAAGAGTAAGAAAGAAAGAAAGAAGAAAGAAAGATAGAAAGAAAGAAAGAAAAAAGAAAGAAAGAAGAAAGAAAGAAGAAAGAAAGAAGAAAGAAAGAAGGAAGAAAAAAAGAAGAAAGAACGAATTAAGAAGTAAAGAAGAAAGAAAAAAAGAATGAAGAAAGAAAGAAGAAAGAAAGGAATAAGAAGGAAAGAAGAAAGAAAGAAGAAGGAAATAAGAAAGAAAGAAGAAAGAAAGTAGAAATAAAGGAGAAAAAAAGAAAGAAGAAAGATAGAAGAAAGAAAGAACTAAGAAAGAAGTAAGTAAGCAGTAAGAAAGCAAGAAGAAAGAAAGAAGAAAGAAGAAAGAAAGAAAAAAGAAAGAACAAAGAAAGAAGAAAGAAAGAACAAAGAAAGAAAGAAGAAAGAAAGAAGAAAGAAAGAAATAAAGAAGAAAGAAAGAAGAAAGAAAGAAATAACGAAGAAAGAAAGAAGAAAGGAAGAAGAAAGAAATTAGAAAGAAAGAATAAAGGAAGAAGAAAGAAAGAAGAAAGAAAGTAGAAAGAAAGAAGAAAGAAATAAGAAAGAAAGAATAAAAAGAAAGAAAGAAGAAAGAAAGAAAGAAGAAAGAAAGAAGAAAGGAAGAAGAAAGAAAGAAAGAATAAAGAAAGAATAAAGAAAGAAGAAAGAAAGAAGAAAGAAAGAAGGAAGAAAGAAGAAAGAAAAAGGAAGGAAGAAGAAAGAAATAAAGAAGAAAGAAAGAAAGAAGAAAGAAGGAAGAAAGAAAGAAGACAGAAAGAAGAAAGAAAGAAATGGGAAAGAAGAAAGAAAGAAAGAAGAAAGAAAGAAGAAAGAAAGAAGAAAGAAAGAAAGAAGAAAGAGAGAAAGAAGAAAGAAAGAAAGAAGAAAGAAAGAAAGAAAGAAAGAAAGAAAGAAAGAAAGAAAGAAAGAAAGAAAGAAAGAAAGAAAGAAAGAAAGAAGAAAGAAAGAAAGAAGAAAGAAAGAAGAAAGAAAGAAGAAAGAAAGAAGACAGAAAGAAGAAGGAAAGAAATGAGAAAGAAGAAAGAAAGAAAGAAGAAAGAAAGAAGAAAGAATGAAAGATGAAAGAAAGTAAGAAGAAAGAAAGAAAGAAGAAAGAAAGAAAGAAAGAAAGCAAGAAAGAAAGAAAGCAAGAAAGAAAGAAAGGAAGAAAGAAGAAAGAAAGAAGAAAGAACGAAGGAAGAAAGAAAGAAGACAGAAAGAATAAAGTAAGAAATGAGAAAGAAGAAAGAAAGAAAGAAGAAAGAAATAAGAAATAAAGAAGAAAGAAAGAAATAAAGAAGAAAGAAAGAAGAAAGAAAGAAGTAAAAAAGAAGTAGGAAAGAAAGAAGAAAGAAAGAAAGAAAGAAAAAAGAAAGAAAGAAGAAAGAAATAATAAAGAAAGAAGAAAGAAGAAAGAAAGAAAGAAGAAAGAAAGAAAGAAGAAAGTAAGATAGAAGAAAGAAAGAAAGAAAAAAGAAGAAAGAAAGAAGAAAGAAAGAAGAAAGAAAGAAGAAAGAATGAAAGAAGAAAGAAAAAAGAAAGAAAGAAAGAAGAAAGAAAGAAGAAAGAAAGTAATTAGAAAGAAAGAATAAAGAAAGAGACAGAAGGAAGAAAGAAAGAAGGAAATAAGAAAGAAGAAAGATAGAAGAAAGAAAGAAGAAAGAAGAAATAAATGAAGAAGAAAGAAAGAAGCAAGAAAGAAAGGAGAAAGGAAGAAAGAAGAGAGAAGAAAGAAAGAAGAAAGAAAGAAGAAAGAAAGGAGAAAGAAAGAAAGAAGAAAGAAAGAAGTAAGAAAGAAGAAAAAAAGAAAGAAAAAAGAAAGAAAGAAGAAAGAAAGAAGAAAGAAAGAAGAAAGAAATAAGAAAGAAAGAAGGAAAAAAGAAATAAAGAAGAAAGAAAGAAGAAAGAAAGAAAGAAGAAAGAAAGAATAAAGAAAAAAGAAGAAAGAAAGAAATAAGAAAGAAAGAAGAAAGAAAGAAGAAAGAAAGAAGAAAGAAATAGGTTAGAAAGAAAGAAAGAAGAAAGAAAGAAGAAAGAAAGAAGAAAGAAAGAAGAAGGAAAGAACAAAGAAAGAGGAAAGAAAGAAAGAAGAAAGAAATAAATAAGAAAGAAAGAAAGAAGAAAGAAGTAAGAAAGAAAGAAGACAGAAAGAAGAAAGAAAGAAATGAGAAAGAAGAAAGAAAGAAAGAAGAAAGAAAGAAGAAAGAAAGAAGAAAGAAAGAAAGAAGAAAGAAAGAAGAAATAAAGAAAGAAGAAAGACAGAAAGAAAGAAAGAAAGAAAGAAAGAAAGAAAGAAAGAAAGAAAGAAAGAAAGAAGAAAGAAAGAAATGAGAAAGAAGAAAGAAAGAAAGAAGAATGAAATAAGAAATAAAGAAGAAAGAAAGAAAGAAAGAAGAAAGAAGAAAGAAAGAAGTAAAAAAGAAGTAGGAAAGAAAGAAGAAAGAAAGAAAGAAGAAAGAAAGAAAGAAGAAAGAAATAATAAAGAAAGAAGAAAGAAGAAAGAAGAAAGAAGGAAAGAAGAGAGAAAGAAAGAAGAAAGAAAGAAAAAAGAAGAAAGAAAGAAGAAAGAAAGAAGTAGGAAACAAGGAAGTAAGAAAGAAAGAAGAAAGAAAGAATTAAGAAAGAAGAAAGAAAGAAGGAAAGAAGAAAGAAAGAGGAAAGAAAGAAGAAAGAAAGAGGAAAGAAAGAAAGAAGAAAGAAATAAAGAAGAAAGAAAGAAGGAAGAAAGAAAGAAGACAGAAAGGAGAAAGAAAGAAATGAGAAAGAAGAAAGAAAGAAGGAAGAAATAAAGAAGAAAGAAAGAAAGAAGAAAGAAAGAAGTAAGAAAGAAGAAAGAATGAAAGAAGAAAGAAAAAAGAAAGAAAGAAAGAAGAAAGAAAGAAGAAAGAAAGTAATTAGAAAGAAAGAATAAAGAAAGAAGACAGAAAGAAGAAAGAAAGAAGGAAATAAGAAAGAAAGAAGAAAGAAAGTAGAAAGAAAGAAGAAAAAAAGAAAGAAGAAAGAAAGAAGAAAGAAAGAAGAAAGAAAGAAGAAAGGAAGAAGAAAGAAAGAAGAAAGAAAGTAGAAAGAAAGAAGAAAGAAATAAGAAAGCAAGAAAAAAGATAGAAAGAAGAAAGAAAGAGAGAAGAAAGAAATAAAAAAGTAAAAAAAAAAGAAAGAAAGAAGTAAGAAAGAAAGAAGAAAGAAAGAAGAAAGTAAGAAGAAAGAAAGAAGAAACAAAGAAGAAAGAAAGAAGAGAGAAAGAAGAAAGAAAGAAGAGAGAAAGAAGAAAGAAAGAAGAAAGAAAGAATAAAAAGAAAGAAAGAAGAAAGAAAGAAAGAAGAAAGAAAGAAGAAAGGAAGAAGAAAGAAAGAAAGAATAAAGAAAGAATAAAGAAAGAAGAAAGAAAGAAGAAAGAAAGAAGGAAGAAAGAACAAAGAATGAAGAAAGAAAAAGGAAGGAAGAAGAAAGAAATAAAGAAGAAAGAAAGAAAGAAGAAAGAAGGAAGAAAGAAAGAAGACAGAAAGAAGAAAGAAAGAAATGGGAAAGAAGAAAGAAAGAAAGAAGAAAGAAAGAAGAAAGAAAGAAGAAAGAAAGAAAGAAGAAAGAGAGAAAGAAGAAAGAAAGAAAGAAGAAAGAAAGAAAGAAAGAAAGAAAGAAAGAAAGAAAGAAAGAAGAAAGAAAGAAAGAATAAAGAAAGAAGAAAGAAAGAAGAAAGAAAGAAGAAAGAAAGAAGGAAGAAAGAAAGAATAAAGAAAGAAGAAAGAAAGAAGAAAGAAAGAAGGAAGAAAGAACAAAGAAAGAAGAAAGAAAAAGGAAGGAAGAAGAAAGAAATAAAGAAGAAAGAAAGAAAGAAGAAAGAAGGAAGAAAGAAAGAAGACAGAAAGAAGAAAGAAAGAAATGGGAAAGAAGAAAGAAAGAAAGAAGAAAGAAAGAAGAAAGAAAGAAGAAAGAAAGAAAGAAGAAAGAGAGAAAGAAGAAAGAAAGAAAGAAGAAAGAAAGAAAGAAAGAAAGAAAGAAAGAAAGAAAGAAGAAAGAAAGAAAGAATAAAGAAAGAAGAAAGAAAGAAGAAAGAAAGAAGAAAGAAAGAAGGAAGAAAGATCAAAGAAAGAAGAAAGAAAAAGGAAGGAAGAAGAAAGAAATAAAGAAGAAAGAAAGAAAGAAGAAAGAAGGAAGAAAGAAAGAAGACAGAAAGAAGAAGGAAAGAAATGAGAAAGAAGAAAGAAAGAAAGAAGAAAGAAAGAAGAAAGAATGAAAGAAGAAAGAAAGAAAGAAGAAAGAAAGAAAGAAAGAAAGAAAGAAAGAAAGAAAGAAAGAAAGCAAGCAAGCAAGAAAGAAAGAAAGGAAGAAAGAAGAAAGAAAGAAGAAAGAAAGAAGAAAGAACGAAGGAAGAAAGAAAGAAGACAGAAAGAATAAAGAAAGAAATGAGAAAGAAGAAAGAAAGAAAGAAGAAAGAAATAAGAAATAAAGAAGAAAGAAAGAAATAAAGAAGAAAGAAAGAAGAAAGAAAGAAGTAAAAAAGAAGTAGGAAAGAAAGAAGAAAGAAAGAAAGAAAGAAAAAAGAAAGAAAGAAGAAAGAAATAATAAAGAAAGAAGAAAGAAGAAAGAAAGAAAGAAGAAAGAAAGAAAGAAGAAAGAAAGATAGAAGAAAGAAAGAAAGAAAAAAGAAGAAAGAAAGAAGAAAGAAAGAAGAAAGAAAGAAGAAAGAATGAAAGAAGAAAGAAAAAAGAAAGAAAGAAAGAAGAAAGAAAGAAGAAAGGAAGTAATTAGAAAGAAAGAATAAAGAAAGAGACAGAAGGAAGAAAGAAAGAAGGAAATAAGAAAGAAGAAAGATAGAAGAAAGAAAGAAGAAAGAAGAAATAAAGGAAGAAGAAAGAAAGAAGCAAGAAAGAAAGGAGAAAGGAAGAAAGAAGAAAGAAGAAAGAAAGAAGAAAGAAAGAAGAAAGAAAGGAGAAAGAAAGAAAGAAGAAAGAAAGAAGTAAGAAAGAAGAAAAAAAGAAAGAAAAAAGAAAGAAAGAAGAAAGAAAGAAGAAAGAAAGAAGAAAGAAATAAGAAAGAAAGAAGGAAAAAAGAAATAAAGAAGAAAGAAAGAAAGAAGAAAGAAGTAAGAAAGAAAGAAGACAGAAAGAAGAAAGAAAGAAATGAGAAAGAAGAAAGAAAGAAAGAAGAAAGAAAGAAGAAAGAAAGAAGAAAGAAAGAAAGAAGAAAGAAAGAAGAAAGAAAGAAAGAAGAAAGAAAGAAAGAAAGAAAGAAAGAAAGAAAGAAAGAAAGAAGAAAGAAAGAAATGAGAAAGAAGAAAGAAAGAAAGAAGAATGAAATAAGAAATAAAGAAGAAAGAAAGAAAGAAAGAAGAAAGAAAGAAGAAAGAAAGAAGTAAAAAAGAAGTAGGAAAGAAAGAAGAAATAAAGAAAGAAGAAAGAAAGAAAGAAGAAAGAAATAATAAAGAAAGAAGAAAGAAGAAAGAAGAAAGAAGGAAAGAAGAGAGAAAGAAAGAAGAAAGAAAGAAAAAAGAAGAAAGAAAGAAGAAAGAAAGAAGTAGGAAACAAGGAAGTAAGAAAGAAAGAAGAAAGAAAGAATTAAGAAAGAAGAAAGAAAGAAGAAGGAAAGAAGAAAGAAAGAGGAAAGAAAGAAGAAAGAAAGAGGAAAGAAGGAAAGAAGAAAGAAATAAAGAAGAAAGAAAGAAAGAAGAAAGAAGGAAGAAAGAAAGAAGACAGAAAGAAGAAAGAAAGAAATGAGAAAGAAGAAAGAAAGAAGGAAGAAAGAAAGAAGAAAGAAAGAAGAAAGAAAGAAAATAGAAAGAAAGAAAGAAGAAAGAAAGAAAAAGAAAGAAAGAAAGAAAGAAAGAAGAAAGAAAGAAGAAAGAAAGAAGAAAGAAGAAAGAAAGAAAGAAGAAAGAAAGAAGAAAGAAAGAAGGAAGAAAGAAAGAAGACAGAAAGAAGAAAGAAAGAAATGAGAAAGGAGAAAGAAAGAAAGAAGAAAGAAAGAAGTAAAAAAGAAGTAGGAAAGAAAGAAGAAAGAAAGAAAGAAAGAAGAAAGAAAGAAAGAAGAAAGAAAGAATAAAGAAAGAAGACAGAAAGAAGAAAGAAAGAAGGAAATAAGAAAGAAAGAAGAAAGAAAGTAGAAAGAAAGTAGAAAAAAAGAAAGAAGAAAGAAAGAAGAAAGAAAGAAGAAAGAAAGAAGAAAGGAAGAAGAAAGAAACAAGAAAGAAAGTAGAAAGAAAGAAGAAAGAAATAAGAAAGAAAGAAAAAAGAAAGAAAGAAGAAAGAAAGAGGGAAGAAAGAAATAAAAAAGTAAAAAAAAAGAAAGAAAGAAGTAAGAAAGAAAGAAGAAAGAAAGAAGAAAGTAAGAAGAAAGAAAGAAGAAAGAAAGAAGAAAGAAAGAAGAGAGAAAGAAGAAAGAAAGAAGAGAGAAAGAAGAAAGAAAGAAGAAAGAAAGAATAAAAAGAAAGAAAGAAGAAAGAAAGAAAGAAGAAAGAAGAAAGAAAGAAGAAAGAAAGAAGGAAGAAAGACCAAAGAAAGAAAAAAGAAAAAGGAAGGAAGAAGAATGAAATAAAGAAGAAAGAAAGAAAGAAGAAAGAAGGAAGAAAGAAAGAAGACAGAAAGAAGAAAGAAAGAAATGAGAAAGAAGAAAGAAAGAAAGAAGAAAGAAAGAAGAAAGAAAGAAGAAAGAATGAAAGCAGAAAGAAAGAAAGAAGAAAGAAAGAAAGAAGAAAGAAAGAAAGAAAGAGAGAAAGAAAGAAAGAAAGAAAGAAAGCAAAAGAAAGAAAGAAGAAAGAAAGAAAGAAGAAAGAAAGAAAGAAAGAGAGAAAGAAAGAAAGAAAGAAAGAAAGCAAAAGAAAGAAAGAAGAAAGAAAGAAAGAAGAAAGAAAGAAGAAAGAAAGAAGGAAGAAAGAAAGAAGACAGAAAGAAGAAAGAAAGAAATGAGAAAGAAGAAAGAAAGAAAGAAGAAAGAAATAAGAAATAAAGAAGAAAGAAAGAAAGAAAGAAGAAAGAAAGAAGAAAGAAAGAAGTAAAAAAGAAGTAGGAAAGAAAGAAGAAAGAAAGGAAGAAAGAAGAAAAAAAAGAAAGAAGAAAGAAATAATAAAGAAATAAGAAAGAAGAAAGAAAGAAAGAAGAAAGAAAGAAGAAAGAAAGCAAGAAAAAAGAAGAAAGAAAGAAGAAAGAATGAAAGAAGAAAGAAAAAAGAAAGAAAGAAGAAAGAAAGAAGAAAGAAAGTAATTAGAAAGAAAGAATAAAGAAAGAAGACAGAAAGAAGAAAGAAAGAAGGAAATAAGAAAGAAAGAAGAAAGAAAGTAGAAAGAAAGAAGAAAAAAAGAAAGAAGAAAGAAAGAAGAAAGTAAGAAGAAAGAAGGAAGAAAGGAAGAAGAAAGAAAGAAGAAAGAAAGTAGAAAGAAAGAAGAAAGAAAGAAGAAAGAAAGAAGAAAGAGAGAAAGAAGAAAGAAAGAAAGAAGAAAGAAAGAAAGAAGAAAGAAAGAAAGAAGAATGGAAGAAAGAAGAAAGAAAGAAGTAAGAAAGAAAGAAGTAAGCAAGAAATAAGAAAGAAAGAAGTAAGAAAGAAGAAAGATAGAAGAAAGAAAGAAGAAAGAAAGAAGAAATAAAGGAAGAACAAAGAAAGAAGAAAGAAAGAAAGAAGCAAGAAAGAAAGGAGAAAGGATGAAAGAAGAAATAAAGAAGAAAGAAAGAAGTAAGAAAGAAGAAAGAAAGAAAGAAGAAAAAAAGAAGTAAGAAAGAAGAAAAAAATAAAGAAAGAAGAAAGAAGAAAGAAAGAAGAAAGAAAGAAGAAAGAAAGAAGGAAGAAAGAACAAAGAAAGAATAAAGAAAAAGGAAGGAAGAAGAAAGAAATAAAGAAGAAAGAAAGAAGAAAGAAGGAAGAAAGAAAGAAGACAGAAAGAAGAAAGAAAGAAATGAGAAAGAAGAAAGAAAGAAAGAAGAAAGAAAGAAGAAAGAAAGAAGAAAGAAAGAAGAAAGAATGAAAGCAGAAAGAAAGAAAGAAGAAAGAAAGAAAGAAGAAAGAAATAAAGAAAGGAAGAAAGAAAGAAAGAAAGAAAGAAAGAAGAAAAAAAGAAAGAAGAAAGAAAGAAGAAAGAAAGAAGGAAGAAAGAAAGAAGACAGAAAGAAGAAAGAAAGAAGAAAGAGAGAAGAAAGAGAGAAGAAAGAAAGAAGAAAGAAAGAAGTAAGAAAGAAGTAAGAAAGAAGTAAGAAAGAAGTAAAAAGGAATGAAGAAAGAAGTAAGAAAGAAGTAAGAAAGAAGTAAGAAAGAAGTAAGAAAGGAAGAAGAAAGAAAGAAGAAAGCAAGCAGAAAGAAAGAAGTAAGAAAGAAGTAAGAAAGAAGGAAGAAAGAAGAAAGAAAGAAAGAAGAAAGAAGTAAGATAGAAGTAAGAAAGAAGTAAGAAAGAAAAAGGAAAAAAAAGTAGATAGAAAGAAGTAAGAAAGAAGTAAGAAAGAAGTAAGAAAGAAGAAAGAAAGAAGTAAGAAAGAAAGAAGAAAGAAAGAAAGAAGAAAGAAGTAAGAAAGAAGTAAGAAAGAAGTAAGAAAGAAGAAAGAAAGAAGTTAGAAAGAAGTAAGAAAGAAGTAAGAAATAAATAAGAAAGAAGTAAGAAAGAAGTAAGAAAGAAGTAAGAAAGAAAGAAGAAAGAAGTAAGAAAGAAGTAAGAAAGAAGTAAGAAAGAAGTAAGAAAGAAGTGAGAAAGAAGTAAGAAAGAAAGAAGTAAGAAAGAAGTAAGAAAGAAGTAAGAAAGAAGTAAGAAAGAAGTAAAAAGGAATGAAGAAAGAAGTAAGAAAGAAGTAAGAAAGAAGTAAGAAAGAAGTAAGAAAGAAGTAGAAAGAAAGAAGAAAGAAAGAAGAAAGCAAGAAGAAAGAAAGAAGTAAGAAAGAAGAAAAAAGAAGTTAGAAGAAGTAAGAAAGAAGTAAGAATGAAGTAAGAAAGAAAGAAAAAAGAAATAAAGAAGAAAGAAGTAAGAAAGAAGTAAGAAAGAAGTAAGAAAGAAGTAAGAAAGAAGGAAGAAAGAAAGAAGAAGAAAGAAGAAGAAAGAAACAAGTTAGAAAGAAGTAAGAAAGAAGTAAGAAAGAAGTAAAAAAGTAGTTAGAAAGAAGTAAGAAAGAAGTAAGAAAGAAAGAAGAAAGAAAGAAGAAAGAAAGAAGTTAGAAAGAAGTAAGAAAGAAGTAAGAAAGAAGTTAGAAAGAAGTAAGAAAAAAGTAAGAAAGTAGTAAGAAAGAAGTTAGAAATACGTAAGAAAGAAGTAAGAAAGAAAGAAATAAGAAAGAAATAAGAAAGTAGATAGAAAGAAGTTAGAAAGAATTTAGAAATAAGAAAGAAAGAAGAAAGCAAGAAGAAAGAAAGAAAGAAGTAAGAAAGAAGTAAGAAAGAAGTAAGAAAGAAAGAAGAAAGAAAGAAGAAAGAAAGAAGAAAGAGAGAAGAAAGAGAGAAGAAAGAAAGAAGAAAGAAAGAAGTAAGAAAGATGTAAGAAAGGAGTAAGAAAGAAGTAAGAAAGAAGTAAAAAGGAATGAAGAAAGAAGTAAGAAAGAAGTAAGAAAGAAGTAAGAAAGAAGTAAGAAAGAAGAAAGAAAGGAAGAAGAAAGAAAGAAGAGAGCAAGAAAAAATAAGAAAAAGTAAGAAAGAAGTAAGAAAGAAGTAAGAAAGAAGTAAGAAAGAAAGAAGAAAGAAGTAAGATAGAAGAAAGAAGTAAGAAAGAAGAAAAAAGAAGTTAGAAAGAAGTAAGAAAGAAAGAAGAAAGAAAGAAGTAAGAAAGAAGAAAGAAAGAAGTTAGAAAGAAGTAAGAAAGAAGTAAGAAATAAGTAAGAAAGAAGTAAGAAAGAAGTAAGAAAGAAGTAAGAAAGAAAGAGAAAGAAGTAAGAAAGAAGTAAGAAAGAAGTAAGAAAAAAGTAAGAAAGAAGTAAGAAAGAAGTAAGAAAGAAGAAAGAAAGAAGTAAGAAAGAAAGAAGTAAGAAAGAAGTAAGAAAGAAGTAAGAAAGAAGTAAGAAAGAAGTAAAAAGGAATGAAGAAAGAAGTAAGAAAGAAGTAAGAAAGAAGTAAGAAAGAAGTAAGAAAGAAGTAAGAAAGAAGAAACTAGTAAGAAAGAAGTAAGAAAGACGAAAGAAAGAAGTAAGAAAGAAGAAAGAAAGAAGAAAGAAAAAAGTAAGAAGAAGTAAGAAAGAAGTAAGAAAGAAGAAAGAAAGAAGTAAGATAGAAGAAGAAAGAAAGAAGAAAGAATTAAGAAAGAAGTAAGAAGGAAGTAGGAAAGAAAGAAGTACGAAAGAAGTAAGAAAGAAGTAAGAAAGAAAGAAGAAAGAAAGAAGTAAGAAAGAAGAAAGAAAGAAGTTAGAAAGAGGTAAGAAAGAAGTAAGAAAGAAGTAAGAAAGAAGGAAGAAAGAAGGAAGATAGAAAGCAGAAAGAAAGAAGAAAGAAAGAAGTTAGAAAGAAGTAAGAAAGAAGTAAGAAAGAAGTAAGAAAGTAGTAAGAAAGAAGAAAGACGTAAGAAAGAAGAAAGAAAGAAGTAAGAAAGAAGCAAGAAAGAAGAAAGAAAGAAGTAAGAATAAGAAAGAAAGAAGTAAGAAAGAAGTAAGAAAGAAGTAAGAAAGAAGTAAGAAAGAAGTAAGAAAGAAAGAAGAAAGAAAGAAGAAAGCAAGAAGAAAGAAAGAAAGAAGTTAGAAAGAAGTAAGAAAGAAGTAAGAAAGAAGTAAGAAAGAAAGAAGAAAGAAGTAAGATAGAAGTAAGAAAGAAGTAAGAAAGAAGAAAAAAGAAGTTAGAAAGAAGTAAGAAAGAAGTAAGAAAGAAGTAAGAAAGAAGTAAGGAAGAAGTAAGAAAGAAGAAAGAAAGAAGTAAGAAATAAGAAGAAAGAAAGAAGAAAGAAGTAAGAAAGAAGTAAGAAAGACGTAAGAAAGTAGTAAGAAAGAAAGAAGTAAGAAAGAAGTAAGAAAGAAAGAAGAAAGAAGTAAGAAAGAAGTAAGAAAGAAGTAAGAAAGAAGTTAGAAAGAAGTAAGAAAGAAGTAAGAAAGAAAGAAGTAAGAAAGAAGTAAGAAAGAAAGAAGAAATAAGAAAGAAAGAAGTAAGAGAGAAGAAAGAAAGAAGTAAGAAAGTAGTAAGAAAGTAGTAGGAAAGAAGAAAGAAAGAAGTAAGAAAGAAGAAAGAAAGAAGAAAGAAAGAAGTAAGAAAGAAGAAAGAAAGAAGTAAGAAAGAAGTAAGAAAGAAGAAAGAAGTATGAAAGAAGAAAGAAAGAAGAAAGAAATAAGTAAGAAAGAAGTAAGAAAGAAGTAAGAAAGAAGTAAGAAAGAAGTAAGAAAGAAAGAAGTTAGAAAGAAGTAAGAAAGAAGTAAGAAAGAAGTTAGAAGAAGTAAGAAAGAAGTAAGAAAAGAAGTAAGAAATAAGTAAGAAAGAAGTAAGAAAGAAGAAACTAGTAGAAAGAAGTAAGAAAGACGAAAGAAAGAAGTAAGAAAGAAGAAAGAAAGAAGAAAGAAAGAAGTAAGAAGAAGTAAGAAAGAAGTAAGAAAGAAGTAAGAAAGAAGAAAAAAGAAGTTAGAAAGAAGCAAGAAAGAAGTAATAAAGAAGTAAGAAAGAAGTAAGAAAGAAGAAAGAAAGAAGTAAGATAGAAGAAAGAAAGAAAGAAGAAAGAATTAAGAAAGAAGTAAGAAGGAAGTAGGAAAGAAAGAAGTACGAAAGAAGTAAGAAAGAAGTAAGAAAGAAAGAAGAAAGAGAGAAGTAAGAAAGAAGAAAGAAAGAAGTTAGAAAGAAGTAAGAAAGAAGTAAGAAAGAAGAAAAGAAAGAAGGAGAAAGAAGGAAGATAGAAAGCAGAAAGAAAGAAGAAAGAAAGAAGTTAGAAAGAAGTAAGAAAGAAGTAAGAAAGAAGTAAGAAAGTAGTTAGAAAGAAGAAAGAAAGAAGTAAGAAAGAAAGAAGAAAGAAAGAAGAAAGAAAGAAGTTAGAAAGAAGTAAGAAAGAAGTAAGAAAGAAGTTAGAATGAAGTAAGAAAGAAGTAAGAAAGGAAGTAAGAAAGAAAGAAGAAAGAAGAAAGAAGTAAGAAAGAAAGAAGTAAGAAGAATGTAAGAAAGAAGTAAGGAAGACAAGAAGAAAGAAGTAAGAAAGAAGTAAGAAAGAAGTAAGAAAGTAGTAAGAAAGTAGTAAGAAAGAAGAAAGAAAGAAGTAAGAAAGAAGAAAGAAAGAAGAAAGACGTAAGAAAGAAGAAAGAAAGAAGTAAGAAAGAAGCAAGAAAGAAGAAAGAAAGAAGTAAGAATAAGAAAGAAAGAAGTAAGAAAGAAGTAAGAAAGAAGTAAGAAAGAAAGAAGAAAGAAGTAAGAAAGAAGTAAGAAAGAAGTAAGAAAGAAAGAAGTAAGAAAGAAGTAAGAAAGAAGTAAGTAGGAAAGAAGAAAGAAGTAAGAAAGAAGTAAGAAATAAGTAAGAAAGAAGTAAGAATGTAGTAAGAAAGTAGTAAGAAAGAAGAAAGAAAGAAATAAGAAAGAAGAAAGAAAGAAGAAAGTAGTAAGAAAGAAGAAAGAAAGAAGTATGAAAGAAGAAAGAAAGAAGTTAGAAAGAAGTAAGAAAGAAGTAAGAAATAAGTAAGAAAGAAGTAAGAAAGAAGTAAGAAAGAAGTAAGAAAGAAAGAAGAAAGAAGTAAGAAAGAAGTAAGAAAGAAGTAAGAAAGAAGTAAGAAAGAAGTAAGAAAGAAGTAAGAAAGAAAGAAGTAAGAAAGAAGTAAGAAAGAAGTAAGAAAGAAGTAAGAAAGAAGTAAAAAGGAATGAAGAAAGAAGTAAGAAAGAAGTAAGAAAGAAGTAAGAAAGAAGTAAGAAAGAAGTAAGAAAGAAAGAAGAAAGAAAGACGAAAGCAAGAAGAAAGAAAGAAAGAAGTTAGAAAGAAGTAAGAAAGAAGTAAGAAAGAAGTAAGAAAGAAAGAAGAAAGAAGTAAGATAGAAGTAAGAAAGAAGTAAGAAAGAAGAAAAAAGAAGCTAGAAAAAGTAAGAAAGAAGTAAGAAAGAAGTAAGAAAGAAGTAAGGAAGAAGTAAGAAAGAAGAAAGAAAGAAGTAAGAAAGAAGTAAGAAAGAAGAAAGAAGTATGAAAGAAGAAAGAAAGAAGAAAGAAAGAAGTAAGAAAGAAAGAAGAAAGAAGTAAGAAAGAAGTAAGAAAGAAGTAAGAAAGAAAGAAGTAAGAAAGAAGTAAGAAAGAAGTAAGTAGGAAAGAAGAAAGAAGTAAGAAAGAAGTAAGAAATAAGTAAGAAAGAAGTAAGAAAGTAGTAAGAAAGTAGTAAGAAAGAAGAAAGAAAGAAGTAAGAAAGAAGAAAGAAAGAAGAAAGTAGTAAGAAAGAAGAAAGAAAGAAGTATGAAAGAAGAAAGAAAGAAGTTAGAAAGAAGTAAGAAAGAAGTAAGAAATAAGTAAGAAAGAAGTAAGAAAGAAGTAAGAAAGAAGTAAGAAAGAAAGAAGAAAGAAGTAAGAAAGAAGTAAGAAAGAAGTAAGAAAGAAGTAAGAAAGAAGTAAGAAGAAGTAAGAAAGAAAGAAGTAAGAAAGAAGTAAGAAAGAAGTAAGAAAGAAAGAAGAAAGAAAGACGAAAGCAAGAAGAAAGAAAGAAAGAAGTTAGAAAGAAGTAAGAAAGAAGTAAGAAAGAAGTAAGAAAGAAAGAAGAAAGAAGTAAGATAGAAGTAAGAAAGAAGTAAGAAAGAAGAAAAAAGAAGTTAGAAAGAAGTAAGAAAGAAGTAAGAAAGAAGTAAGAAAGAAGTAAGGAAGAAGTAAGAAAGAAGAAAGAAAGAAGTAAGAAAGATAGAAGAAAGAAAGAAGAAAGAAGTAAGAAAGAAGTAAGAAAGACGTAAGAAAGTAGTAAGAAAGAAAGAAGTAAGAAAGAAGTAAGAAAGAAGTAAGAAAGAAGTAAGAAAGAAAGAAGAAAGAAAGAAGAAAGAAAGAAGAAAGAAAGAAGTTAGAAAGAAGTAAGAAAGATGTAAGAAAGAAGTAAGAAATAAGTAAGAAAGAAGTAGGAAAGAAGTAAGAAAGAAAGAAGAAAGAAGTAAGAAAGAAGTAAGAAAGAAGTAAGAAAGAAGTAAGAAAGAAGTAAGAAAGAAGTAAGAAAGAAAGAAGTAAGAAAGAAGTAAGAAAGAAGTAAGAAAGAAAGAAGAAATAAGAAAGAAAGAAGTAAGATAGAAGAAAGAAAGAAGTAAGAAAGTAGTAAGAAAGTAGTAGGAAAGAAGAAAGAAAGAAGTAAGAGAGAAGAAAGAAAGAAGTAAGAAAGAAGTAAGAAGGAAGAAAGAAGTATGAAAGAAGAAAGAAAGAAGAAAGAAAGAAGTAAGAAAGAAGTAAGAAAGAAGTAAGAAAGAAGTAAGAAAGAAAGAAGTAAGAAAGAAGTAAGAAAGAAGTAAGAAAGAAAGAAGAAAGAAAGAAGAAAGAAAGAAGTTAGAAAGAAGTAAGAAAGAAGTAAGAAAGAAGTTAGAATGAAGTAAGAAAGAAGTAAGAAAGAAGTAAGAAAGAAAGAAGAAAGAAGAAAGAAGTAAGAAAGAAAGAAGTAAGAAAGAAGTAAGAAAGAAGTAAGTAAGAAAGAAGAAAGAAGTAAGAAAGAAGTAAGAAAGAAGTAAGAAAGAAGTAAGAAAGTAGTAAGAAAGTAGTAAGAAAGAAGAAAGAAAGAAGAAAGACGTAAGAAAGAAGAAAGAAAGAAGTAAGAAAGAAGCAAGAAAGAAGAAAGAAAGAAGTAAGAATAAGAAAGAAAGAAGTAAGAAAGAAGTAAGAAAGAAGTAAGAAAGAAGTAAGAAAGAAAGAAGAAAGAAGTAAGAAAGAAGTAAGAAAGAAGTAAGAAAGAAAGAAGTAAGAAAGAAGTAAGAAAGAAGTAAGTAGGAAAGAAGAAAGAAGTAAGAAAGAAGTAAGAAATAAGTAAGAAAGAAGTAAGAATGTAGTAAGAAAGTAGTAAGAAAGAAGAAAGAAAGAAGTAAGAAAGAAGAAAGAAAGAAGAAAGTAGTAAGAAAGAAGAAAGAAAGAAGTATGAAAGAAGAAAGAAAGAAGTTAGAAAGAAGTAAGAAAGAAGTAAGAAATAAGTAAGAAAGAAGTAAGAAAGAAGTAAGAAAGAAGTAAGAAAGAAAGAAGAAAGAAGTAAGAAAGAAGTAAGAAAGAAGTAAGAAAGAAGTAAGAAAGAAGTAAGAAAGAAAGAAGTAAGAAAGAAATAAGAAAGAAGTAAGAAAGTAGTAAGAAAGAAGAAAGAAAGAAGTAAGAAAGAAGAAAGAAAGAAGTAAGAAAGAAGAAAGAAAGAAGAAAGAAAGAAGAAAGAAAGAAGTAAGAAAGAAGAAAGAAAGAAGTAAAAAAGAACAAAGAAAGAAGAAAGAAAGAAGTAAGAAAGAAGTTAGAAAGAAGTAAGAAAGAATAAGAAAGAAGTAAGAAAGAAGTAAGAAAGAAGAAAGAAAGAAGTAAGAAAGAAGAAAGAAAGAAAAAGAAGTAAGAAAGAAGTAAGAAAGGAGTAAGAAAGAAGTAAGAAAGAAAGAAGTAAGAAAGAAGTAAGAAAGAAGTAAGAAAGAAAGAAGAAAGAAAGAAGTAAGAAAGAAGTAAGAAAGAAGAAAGAAAGAAGTAAGAAAGAAGTAAGAAGAAATGAAGAAAGAAGTAAGAAAGAAGTTAGAAAAAAGTAAGAAAGAAAGAAGAAAGAAAGAAGTTAGAAAGAAGTAAGAAAGAAGTAAGAAAGAAGTAAGAAAGAAGTAAGAAAGAAGTAAGAAATAAGGAAGAAAGAAGTAAGAAAGAAGAAAGAAAGAAGTAAGAAAGAAGTAAGAAAGAAGAAAGAAAGAAGTAAGAAAGAAGAAAGAAAGAAGAAAGAAAGAAGTAAGAAAGAAGTATGAAAGAAGTAAGAAAGAAGAAAGAAAGAAGTAAGAAAGAAGGAAGAAAGAAGTAAGAAAGAAGAAAGAAAGAAGAAAGAAAGAAGTAAGAAAGAAGGAAGAAAGAAGTAAGAAAGAAGTAAGAAAGAAGTAAGAAAGAAAGAAGTAAGAAAGAAGTAAGAAAGAAGTAAGAAAGAAAGAAGAAAGAAAGAAGAAAGAAAGAAGTTAGAAAGAAATAAGAAAGAAGTAAGAAAGAAGTTAGAAAGAAGTAAGAAAGTAGTACGAAAGAAGTAAGAAAGAAGTAAGAAATTAGTAAGAAAGAAGTAAGAAAGAAAAAAGTAAGAAAGAAATAAGAAAGTAGTTAGAAAGAAGTTAGAAAGAATTTAGAAATAAGAAAGAAAGAAGAAAGCAAGAAGAAAGAAAGAAAGAAGTAAGAAAGAAGTAAAAAAGAAGTAAGAAAGAAAGAAGAAAGAAAGAAGTAAGAAAGAAGAAAAAAGACGTTAGAAAGAATTAAGAAAGAAGTAAGAAAGAAGTAAGAATGAAGAAAGAAAGAAGTAAGAAGGAATGAAGAAAGAAGTAAGAAAGAAGTAAGAAAGATGTAAGAAAGAAGTAAGAAATAAGTAAGAAAGAAGTAAGAAAGTAGTAAGAAAGAAGTAAGAAAGAAAGAAGTAAGAAAGAAGTAAGAAAGAAGTAAGAAAGAAAGAAGAAATAAGAAAGAAAGAAGTAAGAAAGAAGAAAGAAAGAAGTAAGAAAGTAGTAAGAAAGTAGTAAGAAAGAAGAAAGAAAGAACTAAGAAAGAAGAAAGATTGAAGAAAGAAAGAAGTAAGAAAGAAGAAAGAAAGAAGTAAGAAAGAAGTAAGAAAGAAGAAAGAAGTATGAAAGAAGAAAGAAAGAAGAAAGAAAGAAGAAAGAAAGAAGTAAGAAAGAAGTAAGAAAGAAGTAAGAAAGAAAGAAGTAAGAAAGAAGTAATAAAGATGTAAGAAAGAAAGAAGAAAGAAAGAAGAAAGAAAGAAGTTAGAAAGAAGTAAGAAAGAAGTAAGGAGGAAGTTAGAAAGAAGTAAGAAAGAAGTAAGAAAGAAGTAAGAAAGAAGTAAGAAAGAATTAAGAAAGAAGAAAGAAGTAAGAAAGAAGTAAGAAAGATGAAAGAAAGAAGTAAGAAAGAAAAAAGAAAGAAGTAAGAAAGAAGAAAGAAAGAAGAAAGAAAGAAGTAAGACAGAAGTAAGAAAGAAGTAAGAAAGAAGTAGGAAAGTAGTTAGAAAGAAGAAAGAAAGAAGTAAGAAAGAAAGAAGAAAGAAAGAAGAAAGAAAGAAGTTAGAAAGAAGTAAGAAAGAAGTAAGAAAGAAGTTAGAATGAAGTAAGAAAGAAGTAAGAAAGAAGTAAGAAAGAAAGAAGAAAGAAGTAAGAAAGAAGTAAGAAAGAAGTAAGAAAGAAGTAAGAAAGAAAGAAGTAAGAAAGAAGTAAGAAAGTAGTAAGAAAGTATTAAGAAAGAAGAAAGAAAGAAGTAAGAAAGAAAGAAGTAAGAAAGAAGTAAGAAAGTAGTAAGAAAGTATTAAGAAAGAAGAAAGAAAGAAGTAAGAAAGAAGAAAGAAAGAAGAAACACGTAAGAAAGAAGAAAGAAAGAAGTAAGAAAGAAGCAAGAAAGAAGAAAGAAAGAAGTAAGAAAGAAGTAAGAAAGAAGTAAGAAAGAAAGAAGAAAGAAGTAAGAAAGAAGTAAGAAAGAAGTAAGAAAGAAAGAATTAAGAAAGAAGTAAGTAAGAAAGAAGAAAGTAGTAAGAAAGAAGTAAGAAATAAGTAAGAAAGAAGAAAGAAAGAAGTTAGAAAGAAGTAAGAAAGAAGTAAGAAAGAAGTTAGAAAGAAGTAAGAAAGAAGTAAGAAAGAAGCAAGAAAGAAGAAAGAAAGAAGTAAGAAAGAAGAAAGAAAGAAGTAAGAAAGAAGTAAGAAAGAAGTAAGAAAGAAGAAAGAAAGAAGTAAGAAAGAAGAAAGAAAGAAGTAAGAAAGAAGTAAGAAAGAAGCAAGAAAGAAGAAAGAAATAAGTAAGAAAGAAGAAAGAAAGAAGAAAGAAAGAAGAAAGAAAGAAGTAAGAAAGAAGTAAGAAATAAGAAAGAAAGAAGTAAGAAAGAAGTTAGAAAGAAAGAAGTAAGAAAGAAGTAAGAAAGAATTAAGAAAGAAAGAAGAAAGAAAGAAGAAAGAAAGAAGTTAGATAGAAGTAAGAAAGAAGTAAGAAAGAAGTTAGAAAGAAGTAAAAAAAGAAGTAAGAAAGTAGTAAGAAAGAAGTAAGAAAGAAGGAAGAAATAAGTAAGAAAGAAGTAAGAAGAAGAAAGAAAGAAGAAAGAAGAAAAAAGAGCTAAGAAAGAAGAAATAAGAAGAAAGAAAGAAGTAAGAAAGAAGTAAGAAAGTAGTTAGAAAGAAGTAAGAAAATGTAAGAAATAAGTAAGAAAGAAGTAAGAAAGTAGTTAGAAAGAAGTAAGAAAGAAGTAAGAAAGAAAGAAGAAAGAAAGAAGAAAGAAAGAAGAAAAAAGAAGTTAGAAAGAAGTAAGAAAGAAGTAAGAAAGAAGTAAGAAAGAAGTAAGAAAGAAGAAAGAAAGAAGTAAGAAAGAAGAAAGAAAGAAAAAAGAAAGAAGTAAGAAAGAAGTAAGAAAGAAGTAAGAAAGAAGAAAAAAGACGTTAGAAAGAAGTAAGAAAGAAGTAAGAAAGAAGTAAGAAAGAAGAAATAAAAAAGTAAGAAAGAAGAAAGAAAGAAGTAAGAAGTAAGAAATAAGTAAGAAAGAAGTAAGAAAGAAGAAAGAAAGAAGTAAGAAAGAAGTAAGAAAGAAGAAGGAAAGAAGTAAGAAAGAAGAAAGAAAGAAGAAAGAAAGAAGTAAGAAAGAAGTATGAAAGAAGTAAGAAAGAAGAAAGAAAGAAGTAAGAAAGAAGGAAGAAAGAAGTAAGAAAGAAGAAAGAAAGAAGAAAGAAAGAAGTAAGAAAGAAGTAAGAAAGAAGTAAGAAAGAAGTAAGAAAGAACTAAGAAAGAAAGAAGTAAGAAAGAAGTAAGAAAGAAGTAAGAAAGAAAGAAGAAAGAAAGAAGTAAGAAAGAAGTTAGAAAGAAGTAAGAAAGTAGTAAGAAAGAAGTAAGAAAGAAGTAAGAAATTAGTAAGAAAGAAGTAAGAAAGAAAGAAGTAAGAAAGAAATAAGAAAGTAGTTAGAAAGAAGTTAGAAAGAATTTAGAAATAAGAAAGAAAGAAGAAAGCAAGAAGAAAGAAAGAAGAAAGAAGTAAGAAAGAAAGAAGAAAGAGAGAAGAAAGAGAGAAGAAAGAAAGAAGAAAGAAAGAAGTAAGAAAGAAGTAAGAAAGAAAAAAGAAAGAAGTAAGAAAGAATTAAGAAAGAAGTAAGAAAGAAGAAAAAAGACGTTAGAAAGAAGTAAGAAAGAAGTAAGAAAGAAGTAAGAAATAAGTAAGAAAGAAGTAAGAAAGAAGTAAGAAAGAAGTAAGAAAGAAAGAAGTAAGAAAGAAGTAAGAAAGAAGTAAGAAAGAAAGAAGAAATAAGAAAGAAAGAAGTAAGAAAGAAGAAAGAAAGAAGTAAGAAAGTAGTAAGAAAGTAGTAAGAAAGAAGAAAGAAAGAACTAAGAAAGAAGAAAGAAAGAAGAAAGAAAGAAGTAAGAAAGAAGAAAGAAAGAAGTAAGAAAGAAGTAAGAAAGAAGAAAGAAGTATGAAAGAAGAAAGAAAGAAGAAAGAAAGAAGTAAGAAAGAAGTAAGAAAGAAGTAAGAAAGAAGTAAGAAAGAAAGAAGTAAGAAAGAAGTAAGAAAGAAGTAAGAAAGAAAGAAGAAAGAAAGAAGAAAGAAAGAAGTTAGAAAGAAGTAAGAAAGAAGTAAGAAAGAAGTTAGAAAGAAGTAAGAAAGAAGTAAGAAAGAAGTAAGAAAGAAGTAAGAAAGAAAGAAGTAAGAAAGAAGTAAGAAAGTAGTAAGAAAGTATTAAGAAAGAAGAAAGAAAGAAGTAAGAAAGAAGAAAGAAAGAAGAAACACGTAAGAAAGAAGAAAGAAAGAAGTAAGAAAGAAGCAAGAAAGAAGAAAGAAAGAAGTAAGAAAGAAGAAAGAAAGAAGTAAGAAAGAAGTAAGAAAGAAGTAAGAAAGAAAGAAGAAAGAAGTAAGAAAGAAGTAAGAAAGAAGTAAGAAAGAAAGAATTAAGAAAGAAGTAAGTAAGAAAGAAGAAAGTAGTAAGAAAGAAGTAAGAAATAAGTAAGAAAGAAGAAAGAAAGAAGTTAGAAAGAAGTAAGAAAGAAGTTAGAAAGAAGTAAGAAAGAAGTAAGAAAGAAGCAAGAAAGAAGAAAGAAAGAAGTAAGAAAGAAGAAAGAAAGAAGAAAGAAAGAAGTAAGAAAGAAGTAAGAAAGAAGAAAGAAAGAAGTAAGAAAGAAGAAAGAAAGAAGTAAGAAAGAAGTAAGAAAGAAGCAAGAAATAAGAAAGAAATAAGTAGGAAAGAAGAAAGAAAGAAGAAAGAAAGAAGAAAGAAAGAAGTAAGAAAGAAGTAAGAAAGAAGAAAGAAAGAAGTAAGAAAGAAGTTAGAAAGAAAGAAGTAAGAAAGAAGTAAGAAAGAATTAAGAAAGAAAGAAGAAAGAAAGAAGAAAGAAAGAAGTTAGATAGAAGTAAGAAAGAAGTAAGAAAGAAGTTAGAAAGAAGTAAAAAAAGAAGTAAGAAAGTAGTAAGAAAGAAGTAAGAAAGAAGGAAGAAATAAGTAAGAAAGAAGTAAGAAGAAGAAAGAAAGAAGAAAGAAGAAAAAAGAAGTAAGAAAGAAGAAATAAGAAGAAAGAAAGAAGTAAGAAAGAAGTAAGAAAGTAGTTAGAAAGAAGTAAGAAAAAAGTAAGAAATAAGTAAGAAAGAAGTAAGAAAGTAGTTAGAAAGAAGTAAGAAAGAAGTAAGAAAGAAAGAAGAAAGAAAGAAGAAAGAAAGAAGAAAAAAGAAGTTAGAAAGAAGTAAGAAAGAAGTAAGAAAGAAGTAAGAAAGAAGTAAGAAAGAAGAAAGAAAGAAGTAAGAAAGAAGAAAGAAAGAAAAAAGAAAGAAGTAAGAAAGAAGTAAGAAAGAAGTAAGAAAGAAGAAAAAAGACGTTAGAAAGAAGTAAGAAAGAAGTAAGAAAGAAGTAAGAAAGAAGAAATAAAAAAGTAAGAAAGAAGAAAGAAAGAAGAAAGAAGTAAGAAAGAAGTAAGAAAGGAGTAAGAAATAAGTAAGAAAGAAAGAAGTAAGAAAGAAGAAAGAAAGAAGTAAGAAAGAAGTAAGAAAGAAGAAAGAAAGAAGTAAGAAAGAAGTAAGAAGGAATGAAGAAAGAAGTAAGAAAGAAGTTAGAAAGAAGTAAGAAAGAAAGAAGAAAGAAAGAAGTTAGAAAGAAGTAAGAAAGAAGTAAGAAAGAAGTAAGAAAGAAGTAAGAAATAAGTAAGAAAGAAGTAAGAAAGAAGAAAGAAAGAAGTAAGAAAGAAGTAAGAAAGAAGAAGGAAAGAAGTAAGAAAGAAGAAAGAAAGAAGAAAGAAAGAAGTAAGAAAGAAGTATGAAAGAAGTAAGAAAGAAGAAAGAAAGAAGTAAGAAAGAAGGAAGAAAGAAGTAAGAAAGAAGAAAGAAAGAAGAAAGAAAGAAGTAAGAAAGAAGTAAGAAAGAAGTAAGAAAGAAGTAAGAAAGAAGTAAGAAAGAACTAAGAAAGAAAGAAGTAAGAAAGAAGTAAGAAAGAAGTAAGAAAGAAAGAAGAAAGAAAGAAGAAAGAAAGAAGTTAGAAAGAAATAAGAAAGAAGTAAGAAAGAAGTTAGAAAGAAGTAAGAAAGTAGTAAGAAAGAAGTAAGAAAGAAGTAAGAAATTAGTAAGAAAGAAGTAAGAAAGAAAGAAGTAAGAAAGAAATAAGAAAGTAGTTAGAAAGAAGTTAGAAAGAATTTAGAAATAAGAAAGAAAGAAGAAAGCAAGAAGAAAGAAAGAAAGAAGTAAGAAAGAAGTAAGAAAGAAAGAAGAAAGAAAGAAGAAAGAAAGAAGTTAGAAAGAAGTAAGAAAGAAGTAAGAAAGAAGTTAGAAAGAAGTAAAAAAGAATTAAGAAAGTAGTAAGAAAGAAGTAAGAAAGAAGGAAGAAATAAGTAAGAAAGAAGTAAGAAGAAGAAAGAAAGAAGTAAGAAAGAAGTAAGAAAGAAGAAAAAAGAAGTAAGAAAGAAGAAATAAGAAGAAAGAAAGAAGTAAGAAAGAAGTAAGAAAGAAGGAAGAAAGAAGTAAGAAAGAAGTAAGAAAGTAGTTAGAAAGAAGTAAGAAAGAAGTAAGAAAGAAGTAAGAAAGAAGTAGGAAAGTAGTTAGAAAGAAGTAAGAAAGAAGTAAGAAAGAAAGGAGAAAGAAAGAAGAAAGAAAGATGAAAAAAGAAGTTAGAAAGAAGTAAGAAAGAAGTTAGAAAGAAGTAAGAAAGAAGAAAGAAAGAAGTAAGAAAGAAGAAAGAAAGAAAAAAGAAAGAAGTAAGAAAGAAGTAAGAAAGAAGTAAGAAAGAAGGAAAAAGACGTTAGAAAGAAGTAAGAAAGAAGTAAGAAAGAAGTAAGAAAGAAGAAATAAAAAAGTAAGAAAGAAGAAAGAAAGAAGAAAGAAGTAAGAAAGAAGTAAGAAAGGAGTAAGAAAGAAGTAAGAAAGAAAGAAGTAAGAAAGAAGTAAGAAAGAAGTAAGAAAGAAGTAAGAAAGAAAGAAGAAAGAAAGAAGTAAGAATGAAGTAAGAAAGAAGAAAGAAAGAAGTAAGAAAGAAGTAAGAAGGAATGAAGAAAGAAGTAAGAAATAAGTTAGAAAGAAGTAAGAAAGAAAGAAGAAAGAAAGAAGTTAGAAAGAAGTAAGAAAGAAGTAAGAAAGAAGTAAGAAAGAAGTAAGAAATAAGTAAGAAAGAAGTAAGAAAGAAGAAAGAAAGAAGTAAGAAAGAAGAAAGAAAGAAGTAAGAAAGAAGAAAGAAAGAAGAAAGAAAGAAGTAAGAAAGAAGAATGAAAGAAGTAAGAAAGAAGAAAGAAAGAAGTAAGAAAGAAGGAAGAAAGAAGTAAGAAAGAAGAAAGAAAGAAGAAAGAAAGAAGTAAGAAAGAAAGAAGAAAGAAAGAAGAAAGAAAGAAGTTAGAAAGAAATAAGAAAGAAGTAAGAAAGAAGTAAGAAATTAGTAAGAAAGAAGTAAGAAAGAAAGAAGTAAGAAAGAAATAAGAAAGTAGTTAGAAAGGAGTTAGAAAGAATTTAGAAATAAGAAAGAAAGAAGAAAGCAAGAAGAAAGAAAGAAAGAAGTAAGAAAGAAGTAAGAAAGAAGTAAGAAAGAAAGAAGAAAGAAAGAAGAAAGAAAGAAGAAAGAGAGAAGAAAGAGAGAAGAAAGAAAGAAGAAAGAAAGAAGTAAGAAAGAAGTAAGAAAGAAAAAAGAAAGAAGTAAGAAAGAAGTAAGAAAGAAGTAAGAAAGAAGAAAAAAGACGTTAGAAAGAAGTAAGAAAGAAGTAAGAAAGAAGTAAGAATGAAGAAAGAAAGAAGTAAGAAGGAAGAAAGAAAGAAGTTAGAAAGAAGTAAGAAAGATGTAAGAAAGAAGTAAGAAATAAGTAAGAAAGAAGTAATAAAGAAGTAAGAAAGAAGTAAGAAAGAAAGAAGTAAGAAAGAAGAAAGAAAGAAGTAAGAAAGTAGTAAGAAAGTAGTAAGAAAGAAGAAAGAAAGAACTAAGAAAGAAGAAAGAAAGAAGAAAGAAAGAAGTAAGAAAGAAGAAAGAAAGAAGTAAGAAAGAAGTAAGAAAGAAGAAAGAAGTATGAAAGAAGAAAGAAAGAAGAAAGAAAGAAGTAAGAAAGAAGTAAGAAAGAAGTAAGAAAGAAGTAAGAAAGAAAGAAGTAAGAAAGAAGTAAGAAAGAAGTAAGAAAGAAAGAAGAAAGAAAGAAGAAAGAAGTATGAAAGAAGAAAGAAAGAAGAAAGAAAGAAGAAAGAAAGAAGTTAGAAAGAAGTAAGAAAGAAGTAAGAAAGAAGTTAGAATGAAGTAAGAAAGAAGTAAGAAAGAAGTAAGAAAGAAAGAAGAAAGAAGTAAGAAAGAAGTAAGAAAGTAGTAAGAAAGAAAGAAGTAAGAAAGAAGTAAGAAAGTAGTAAGAAAGTAGTAAGAAAGAAGAAAGAAAGAAGTAAGAAAGAAGAAAGAAAGAAGAAACACGTAAGAAAGAAGAAAGAAAGAAGTAAGAAAGAAGCAAGAAAGAAGAAAGAAAGAAGTAAGAAAGAAGAAAGAAAGAAGTAAGAAAGAAGTAAGAAAGAAGTAAGAAAGAAAGAAGAAAGAAGTAAGAAAGAAGTAAGAAAGAAGTAAGAAAGAAGAAATAAAAAAGTAAGAAAGAAGAAAGAAAGAAGAAAGAAGTAAGAAAGAAGTAAGAAAGGAGTAAGAAAGAAGTAAGAAAGAAAGAAGTAAGAAAGAAGTAAGAAAGAAGTAAGAAAGAAGTAAGAAAGAAAGAAGAAAGAAAGAAGTAAGAAAGAAGTAAGAAAGAAGAAAGAAAGAAGTAAGAAAGAAGTAAGAAGGAATGAAGAAAGAAGTAAGAAAGAAGTTAGAAAGAAGTAAGAAAGAAAGAAGAAAGAAAGAAGTTAGAAAGAAGTAAGAAAGAAGTAAGAAAGAAGTAAGAAAGAAGTAAGAAATAAGTAAGAAAGAAGTAAGAAAGAAGAAAGAAAGAAGTAAGAAAGAAGTAAGAAAGAAGAAAAAAGAAGTAAGAAAGAAGAAATAAGAAGAAGGAAAGAAGTAAGAAAGAAGTAAGAAAGAAGGAAGAAAGAAGTAAGAAAGAAGTAAGAAAGTAGTTAGAAAGAAGTAAGAAAGAAGTAAGAAAGAAAGAAGAAAGAAAGAAGAAAGAAAGAAGAAAAAAGAAGTTAGAAAGAAGTAAGAAAGAATTAAGAGAGAAGTAAGAAAGAAGAAAGAAAGAAGAAAGAAAGAACTAAGAAAGAAGTAAGAAAGAAGAAAGAAAGAAGAAAGAAAGAAGAAAGAAATAAAGTAGAAAGAAGTAAGAAAGAAGTAAGAAAGAAGTAAGAAAGAAGTAAGAAAGGAGTAAGAAAGAAGTAAGAAAGAAAGAAGTAAGAAAGAAGTAAGAAAGAAGTAAGAAAGAAGTAAGAAAGAAAAAAGAAAGAAAGAAGTAAGAAAGAAGTAAGAAAGAAGAAAGAAAGAAGTAAGAAAGAAGAAAGAAAGAAGTAAGAAAGAAGTAAGAAAGAAGTAAGAAAGAAAGAAGTAAGAAAGAAGTAAGAAAGAAGTAAGAAAGAAAGAAGAAAGAAAGAAGAAAGAAGTATGAAAGAAGAAAGAAAGAAGAAAGAAAGAAGAAAGAAAGAAGTAAGAAAGAAGTAAGAAAGAAGTAAGAAAGAAGTAAGAAAGAAGTAAGAAAGAAGTAAGTAAGAAAGAAGAAAGAAAGAAGAAAGAAAGAAGTTAGAAAGAAGTAAGAAAGAAGTAAGAAAGAAGTTAGAATGAAGTAAGAAAGAAGTAAGAAAGAAGTAAGAAAGAAAGAAGAAAGAAGTAAGAAAGAAGTAAGAAAGTAGTAAGAAAGAAAGAAGTAAGAAAGAAGTAAGAAAGTAGTAAGAAAGTAGTAAGAAAGAAGAAAGAAAGAAGTAAGAAAGAAGAAAGAAAGAAGATAAACGTAAGAAAGAAGAAAGAAAGAAGTAAGAAAGAAGCAAGAAAGAAGAAAGAAAGAAGTAAGAAAGAAGAAAGAAAGAAGAAAGAAAGAAGTAAGAAAGAAGTAAGAAAGAAGTAAGAAAGAAAGAAGAAAGAAGTAAGAAAGAAGTAAGAAAGAAGTAAGAAAGAAGAAATAAAAAAGTAAGAAAGAAGAAAGAAAGAAGAAAGAAGTAAGAAAGAAGTAAGAAAGGAGTAAGAAAGAAGTAAGAAAGAAAGAAGTAAGAAAGAAGTAAGAAAGAAGTAAGAAAGAAGTAAGAAAGAAAGAAGAAAGAAAGAAGTAAGAAAGAAGTAAGAAAGAAGAAAGAAAGAAGTAAGAAAGAAGTAAGAAGGAATGAAGAAAGAAGTAAGAAAGAAGTTAGAAAGAAGTAAGAAAGAAAGAAGAAAGAAAGAAGTTAGAAAGAAGTAAGAAAGAAGTAAGAAAGAAGTAAGAAAGAAGTAAGAAATAAGTAAGAAAGAAGTAAGAAAGAAGAAAGAAAGAAGTAAGAAAGAAGTAAGAAAGAAGAAAAAAGAAGTAAGAAAGAAGAAATAAGAAGAAAGAAAGAAGTAAGAAAGAAGTAAGAAAGAAGGAAGAAAGAAGTAAGAAAGAAGTAAGAAAGTAGTTAGAAAGAAGTAAGAAAGAAGTAAGAAAGAAAGAAGAAAGAAAGAAGAAAGAAAGAAGAAAAAAGAAGTTAGAAAGAAGTAAGAAAGAATTAAGAGAGAAGTAAGAAAGAAGAAAGAAAGAAGAAAGAAAGAACTAAGAAAGAAGTAAGAAAGAAGAAAGAAAGAAGAAAGAAAGAAGAAAGAAATAAAGTAGAAAGAAGTAAGAAAGAATTAAGAAAGAAGTAAGAAAGAAGTAAGAAAGGAGTAAGAAAGAAGTAAGAAAGAAAGAAGTAAGAAAGAAGTAAGAAAGAAGTAAGAAAGAAGTAAGAAAGAAAAAAGAAAGAAAGAAGTAAGAAAGAAGTAAGAAAGAAGAAAGAAAGAAGTAAGAAAGAAGAAAGAAAGAAGTAAGAAAGAAGTAAGAAAGAAGTAAGAAAGAAAGAAGAAAGAAAGAAGAAAGAAAGAAGTAAGAAAGAAGCAAGAAAGAAGTAAGAAAGAAAGAAGTAAGAAAGAAGTAAGAAAGAAGTAAGAAAGAAAGAAGAAATAAGTAAGAAAGAAGTAAGAAAGAAGTAAGAAAGTAGTAAGAAAGTAGTAAGAAAGAAGAAAGAAAGAAGTAAGAAAGAAGAAAGAAAGAAGGAAGAAAGAAGTAAGAAAGAAGTAAGAAAGAAGGAAGAAAGAAGTAAGAAAGAAGTAAGAAAGTAGTTAGAAAGAAGTAAGAAAGAAGTAAGAAAGAAAGAAGAAAGAAAGAAGAAAGAAAGAAGAAAAAAGAAGTTAGAAAGAAGTAAGAAAGAATTAAGAGAGAAGTAAGAAAGAAGAAAGAAAGAAGAAAGAAAGAACTAAGAAAGAAGTAAGAAAGAAGAAAGAAAGAAGAAAGAAAGAAGAAAGAAATAAAGTAGAAAGAAGTAAGAAAGAATTAAGAAAGAAGTAAGAAAGAAGTAAGAAAGGAGTAAGAAAGAAGTAAGAAAGAAAGAAGTAAGAAAGAAGTAAGAAAGAAGTAAGAAAGAAGTAAGAAAGAAAAAAGAAAGAAAGAAGTAAGAAAGAAGTAAGAAAGAAGAAAGAAAGAAGTAAGAAAGAAGAAAGAAAGAAGTAAGAAAGAAGTAAGAAAGAAGTAAGAAAGAAAGAAGTAAGAAAGAAGTAAGAAAGAAGTAAGAAAGAAAGAAGAAAGAAAGAAGAAAGAAGTATGAAAGAAGAAAGAAAGAAGAAAGAAAGAAGAAAGAAAGAAGTAAGAAAGAAGTAAGAAAGAAGTAAGAAAGAAAGAAGTAAGAAAGAAGTATGAAAGAAGTAAGAAAGAAAGAAGAAAGAAAGAAGAAAGAAGTATGAAAGAAGAAAGAAAGAAGAAAGAAAGAAGAAAGAAAGAAGTAAGAAAGAAGTAAGAAAGAAGTAAGAAAGAAGTAAGAAAGAAGTAAGAAAGAAGTAAGTAAGAAAGAAGAAAGAAAGAAGAAAGAAAGAAGTTAGAAAGAAGTAAGAAAGAAGTAAGAAAGAAGTTAGAATGAAGTAAGAAAGAAGTAAGAAAGAAGTAAGAAAGAAAGAAGAAAGAAGTAAGAAAGAAGTAAGAAAGTAGTAAGAAAGAAAGAAGTAAGAAAGAAGTAAGAAAGTAGTAAGAAAGTAGTAAGAAAGAAGAAAGAAAGAAGTAAGAAAGAAGAAAGAAAGAAGATACACGTAAGAAAGAAGAAAGAAAGAAGTAAGAAAGAAGCAAGAAAGAAGAAAGAAAGAAGTAAGAAAGAAGAAAGAAAGAAGTAAGAAAGAAGTAAGAAAGAAGTAAGAAAGAAAGAAGAAAGAAGTAAGAAAGAAGTAAGAAAGAAGTAAGAAAGAAGAAATAAAAAAGTAAGAAAGAAGAAAGAAAGAAGAAAGAAGTAAGAAAGAAGTAAGAAAGGAGTAAGAAAGAAGTAAGAAAGAAAGAAGTAAGAAAGAAGTAAGAAAGAAGTAAGAAAGAAGTAAGAAAGAAAGAAGAAAGAAAGAAGTAAGAAAGAAGTAAGAAAGAAGAAAGAAAGAAGTAAGAAAGAAGTAAGAAGGAATGAAGAAAGAAGTAAGAAAGAAGTTAGAAAGAAGTAAGAAAGAAAGAAGAAAGAAAGAAGTTAGAAAGAAGTAAGAAAGAAGTAAGAAAGAAGTAAGAAAGAAGTAAGAAATAAGTAAGAAAGAAGTAAGAAAGAAGAAAGAAAGAAGTAAGAAAGAAGTAAGAAAGAAGAAAAAAGAAGTAAGAAAGAAGAAATAAGAAGAAAGAAAGAAGTAAGAGAGAAGTAAGAAAGAAGGAAGAAAGAAGTAAGAAAGAAGTAAGAAAGTAGTTAGAAAGAAGTAAGAAAGAAGTAAGAAAGAAAGAAGAAAGAAAGAAGAAAGAAAGAAGAAAAAAGAAGTTAGAAAGAAGTAAGAAAGAATTAAGAGAGAAGTAAGAAAGAAGAAAGAAAGAAGAAAGAAAGAACTAAGAAAGAAGTAAGAAAGAAGAAAGAAAGAAGAAAGAAAGAAGAAAGAAATAAAGTAGAAAGAAGTAAGAAAGAATTAAGAAAGAAGTAAGAAAGAAGTAAGAAAGGAGTAAGAAAGAAGTAAGAAAGAAAGAAGTAAGAAAGAAGTAAGAAAGAAGTAAGAAAGAAGTAAGAAAGAAAAAAGAAAGAAAGAAGTAAGAAAGAAGTAAGAAAGAAGAAAGAAAGAAGTAAGAAAGAAGAAAGAAAGAAGTAAGAAAGAAGTAAGAAAGAAGTAAGAAAGAAAGAAGAAAGAAAGAAGAAAGAAAGAAGTAAGAAAGAAGCAAGAAAGAAGTAAGAAAGAAAGAAGTAAGAAAGAAGTAAGAAAGAAGTAAGAAAGAAAGAAGAAATAAGTAAGAAAGAAGTAAGAAAGAAGTAAGAAAGTAGTAAGAAAGTACTAAGAAAGAAGAAAGAAAGAAGTAAGCAAGAAGAAAGAAAGAAGGAAGAAAGAAGTAAGAAAGAAGTAAGAAAGAAGGAAGAAAGAAGTAAGAAAGAAGTAAGAAAGTAGTTAGAAAGAAGTAAGAAAGAAGTAAGAAAGAAAGAAGAAAGAAAGAAGAAAGAAAGAAGAAAAAAGAAGTTAGAAAGAAGTAAGAAAGAATTAAGAGAGAAGTAAGAAAGAAGAAAGAAAGAAGAAAGAAAGAACTAAGAAAGAAGTAAGAAAGAAGAAAGAAAGAAGAAAGAAAGAAGAAAGAAATAAAGTAGAAAGAAGTAAGAAAGAAGTAAGAAAGAAGTAAGAAAGAAGTAAGAAAGGAGTAAGAAAGAAGTAAGAAAGAAAGAAGTAAGAAAGAAGTAAGAAAGAAGTAAGAAAGAAGTAAGAAAGAAAAAAGAAAGAAAGAAGTAAGAAAGAAGTAAGAAAGAAGAAAGAAAGAAGTAAGAAAGAAGAAAGAAAGAAGTAAGAAAGAAGTAAGAAAGAAGTAAGAAAGAAAGAAGTAAGAAAGAAGTAAGAAAGAAGTAAGAAAGAAAGAAGAAAGAAAGAAGAAAGAAGTATGAAAGAAGAAAGAAAGAAAGAAGAAAGAAAGAAGAAAGAAAGAAGAAAGAAAGAAGTAAGAAAGAAGTAAGAAAGAAGTAAGAAAGAAGTAAGAAAGAAGTAAGAAAGAAAGAAGAAAGAAAGAAGAAAGAAAGAAGTTAGAAAGAAGTAAGAAAGAAGTAAGAAAGAAGTTAGAATGAAGTAAGAAAGAAGTAAGAAAGAAGTAAGAAAGAAAGAAGAAAGAAGTAAGAAAGAGGTATGAAAGTAGTAAGAAAGAAAGAAGTAAGAAAGAAGTAAGAAAGTAGTAAGAAAGTAGTAAGAAAGAAGAAAGAAAGAAGTAAGAAAGAAGAAAGAAAGAAGATACACGTAAGAAAGAAGAAAGAAAGAAGTAAGAAAGAAGCAAGAAAGAAGAAAGAAAGAAGTAAGAAAGAAGAAAGAAAGAAGTAAGAAAGAAGTAAGAAAGAAGTAAGAAAGAAAGAAGAAAGAAGTAAGAAAGAAGTAAGAAAGAAGTAAGAAAGAAGAAATAAAAAAGTAAGAAAGAAGAAAGAAAGAAGAAAGAAGTAAGAAAGGAGTAAGAAAGAAGTAAGAAAGAAAGAAGTAAGAAAGAAGTAAGAAAGAAGTAAGAAAGAAAGAAGAAAGAAAGAAGTAAGAAAGAAGTAAGAAAGAAGAAAGAAAGAAGTAAGAAAGAAGTAAGAAGGAATGAAGAAAGAAGAAAGAAGTTAGAAAGAAGTAAGAAAGAAAGAAGAAAGAAAGAAGTTAGAAAGAAGTAAGAAAGAAGTAAGAAAGAAGTAAGAAAGAAGTAAGAAATAAGTAAGAAAGAAGTAAGAAAGAAGAAAGAAAGAAGTAAGAAAGAAGTAAGAGAGAAGAAAAAAGAAGTAAGAAAGAAGAAATAAGAAGAAAGAAAGAAGTAAGAAAGAAGTAAGAAAGAAGGAAGAAAGAAGTAAGAAAGAAGTAAGAAAGTAGTTAGAAAGAAGTAAGAAAGAAGTAAGAAAGAAAGAAGAAAGAAAGAAGAATGAAAGAAGAAAAAAGAAGTTAGAAAGAAGTAAGAAAGAATTAAGAGAGAAGTAAGAAAGAAGAAAGAAAGAAGAAAGAAAGAACTAAGAAAGAAGTAAGAAAGAAGAAAGAAAGAAGAAAGAAAGAAGAAAGAAATAAAGTAGAAAGAAGTAAGAAAGAATTAAGAAAGAAGTAAGAAAGAAGTAAGAAAGGAGTAAGAAAGAAGTAAGAAAGAAAGAAGTAAGAAAGAAGTAAGAAAGAAGTAAGAAAGAAGTAAGAAAGAAAAAAGAAAGAAAGAAGTAAGAAAGAAGTAAGAAAGAAGAAAGAAAGAAGTAAGAAAGAAGAAAGAAAGAAGTAAGAAAGAAGTAAGAAAGAAGTAAGAAAGAAAGAAGAAAGAAAGAAGAAAGAAAGAAGTAAGAAAGAAGCAAGAAAGAAGTAAGAAAGAAAGAAGTAAGAAAGAAGTAAGAAAGAAGTAAGAAAGAAAGAAGAAATAAGTAAGAAAGAAGTAAGAAAGAAGTAAGAAAGTAGTAAGAAAGTAGTAAGAAAGAAGAAAGAAAGAAGTAAGAAAGAAGAAAGAAAGAAGAAAGAAAGAAGTAAAAAAGAAGTAAGAAAGACGTAAGAAAGAAGAAAGAAAGAAGTAAGAAAGAAGTAAGAAAGAAAGAAGTAAGAAAGAAGTAAGAAAGAAGTAAGAAAGAAAGAAGAAATAAGTAAGAAAGAAGTAAGAAAGTAGTAAGAAAGTAGTAAGAAAGAAGAAAGAAAGAAGTAAGAAAGAAGAAAGAAAGAAGAAAGAAAGAAGTAAGAAACAAGTAAGAAAGAAGTAAGAAAGAAGAAAGAAGGAATGAAGAAAGAAGTAAGAAAGAAGTAAGAAAGAAGTAAGAAAGAAAGAAGAAAGAAAGAAGTTAGAAAGAAGTAAGAAAGAAGTAAGAAAGAAGTAAGAAAGAAGTAAGAAAGAAGTAAGAAAGAAGTAAGAAAGAAGAAAGAAAGAAGTAAGAAAGAAGTAAGAAAGAAGAAAGAAAGAAGTAAAAAAGAAGAAAGAAATAAGAAAGAAAGAAGTAAGAAAGAAGTATGAAAGAAGTAAGAAAGAAGAAAGAAAGAAGTAAGAAAGAAGGAAGAAAGAAGTAAAAAAGAAGAAAGAAAGAAGAAAGAAAGAAGTAAGAAAGAAGTAAGAAAGAAGTAAGAAAGAACTAAGAAAGAACTAAGAAAGAAAGAAGTAAGAAAGAAGTAAGAAAGAAGTAAGAAAGAAAGAAGAAAGAAAGAAGTTAGAAAGAAATAAGAAAGAAGTAAGAAAGAAGTTAGAAAGAAGTAAGAAAGTAGTAAGAAAGAAGTAAGAAATTAGTAAGAAAGAAGTAAGAAAGAAAGAAGTAAGAAAGAAATAAGAAAGTAGTTAGAAAGAAGTTAGAAAGAATTTAGAAATAAGAAAGAAAGAAGAAAGCAAGAAGAAAGAAAGAAAGAAGTAAGAAAGAAGAAAAAAGACGTTAGAAAGAAGTAAGAAAGAAGTAAGAAAGAAGTAAGAATGAAGAAAGAAAGAAGTAAGAAAGAAGAAAGAAAGAAGTTAGAAAGAAGTAAGAAAGATGTAAGAAAGAAGTAAGAAATAAGTAAGAAAGAAGTAAGAAAGAAGTAAGAAAGAAAGAAGTAAGAAAGAAGTAAGAAAGAAGTAAGAAAGAAAGAAGAAATAAGAAAGAAAGAAGTAAGAAAGAAGAAAGAAAGAAGTAAGAAAGTAGTAAGAAAGTAGTAAGAAAGAAGAAAGAATGAACTAAGAAAGAAGAAAGAAAGAAGAAAGAAAGAAGTAAGAAAGAAGAAAGAAAGAAGTAAGAAAGAAGAAAGAAAGAAGAAAGAAGTATGAAAGAAGAAAGAAAGAAGAAAGAAAGAAGTAAGAAAGAAGTAAGAAAGAAGTAAGAAAGAAGTAAGAAAGAAAGAAGTAAGAAAGAAGTAAGAAAGAAGTAAGAAAGAAAGAAGAAAGAAAGAAGAAAGAAAGAAGTTAGAAAGAAGTAAGAAAGAAGTAAGAAAGAAGTTAGAAAGAAGTAAGAAAGAAGTAAGAAAGAAGTAAGAAAGAAGTAAGAAAGAAGTAAGAAAGAAGAAAGAAGTAAGAAAGAAGTAAGAAAGATGAAAGAAAGAAGTAAGAAAGAAGAAAGAAAGAAGAAATAAAGAAGTAAGAAAGAAGTAAGAAAGAAGTAAGAAAGAATTAAGAAAGAAGTACGAAAGAAGAAAAAAGAATTTAGAAAGAAGCAAGAAAGAAGTAATAAAGAAGTAAGAAAGAAGTAAGAGAGAAGAAAGAAAGAAGGAAGATAGAAGAAAGAAAGAAAGAAGAAAGAAGTAAGAAAGAAGTAAGAAAGAAGTAAGAAAGAAGGAAGATAGAAAGCAGAAAGAAAGAAGAAAGAAAGAAGTTAGAAAGAAGTAAGAAAGAAGTAAGAAAGAAGTAAGAAAGTAGTTAGAAAGAAGAAAGAAAGAAGTAAGAAAGAAAGAAGAAAGAAAGAAGAAAGAAGTTAGAAAGAAGTAAGAAAGAAGTAAGAAAGAAGTTAGAATGAAGTAAGAAAGAAGTAAGAAAGAAGTAAGAAAGAAAGAAGAAAGAAGTAAGAAAGAAGTAAGAAAGAAAGAAGTAAGAAAGAAGTAAGAAAGTAGTAAGAAAGTAGTAAGAAAGAAGAAAGAAAGAAGTAAGAAAGAAGAAAGAAAGAAGAAACACGTAAGAAAGAAGAAAGAAAGAAGTAAGAAAGAAGCAAGAAAGAAGAAAGAAAGAAGTAAGAAAGAAGAAAGAAAGAAGTAAGAAAGAAGTAAGAAAGAAGTAAGAAAGAAAGAAGAAAGAAGTAAGAAAGAAGTAAGAAAGAAGTAAGAAAGAAAGAAGTAAGAAAGAAGTAAGTAAGAAAGAAGAAAGTAGTAAGAAAGAAGTAAGAAATAAGTAAGAAAGAAGAAAGAAAGAAGTTAGAAAGAAGTAAGAAAGAAGTAAGAAAGAAGTTAGAAAGAAGTAAGAAAGAATTAAGAAAGAAGCAAGAAAGAAGAAAGAAAGAAGTAAGAAATAAGAAATAAAGAAGTAAGAAAGAAGTAAGAAAGAAGTAAGAAAGAAGAAAGAAAGAAGAAAGAAGTAAGAAAGAAGAAAGAAAGAAGTAAGAAAGAAGCAAGAAAGAAGAAAGAAATAAGTAAGAAAGAAGAAAGAAAGAAGAAAGAAGAAAGAAAGAAGTAAGAAAGAAGAAATAAGAAGAAAGAAAGAAGTAAGAAAGAAGTAAGAAAGAAGGAAGAAAGAAGTAAGAAAGAAGTAAGAAAGTAGTTAGAAAGAAGTAAGAAAGAAGTAAGAAAGAAAGAAGAAAGAAAGAAGAATGAAAGAAGAAAAAAGAAGTTAGAAAGAAGTAAGAAAGAATTAAGAGAGAAGTAAGAAAGAAGAAAGAAAGAAGAAAGAAAGAACTAAGAAAGAAGTAAGAAAGAAGAAAGAAAGAAGAAAGAAAGAAGAAAGAAATAAAGTAGAAAGAAGTAAGAAAGAATTAAGAAAGAAGTAAGAAAGAAGTAAGAAAGGAGTAAGAAAGAAGTAAGAAAGAAAGAAGTAAGAAAGAAGTAAGAAAGAAGTAAGAAAGAAGTAAGAAAGAAAAAAGAAAGAAAGAAGTAAGAAAGAAGTAAGAAAGAAGAAAGAAAGAAGTAAGAAAGAAGAAAGAAAGAAGTAAGAAAGAAGTAAGAAAGAAGTAAGAAAGAAAGAAGAAAGAAAGAAGAAAGAAAGAAGTAAGAAAGAAGCAAGAAAGAAGTAAGAAAGAAAGAAGTAAGAAAGAAGTAAGAAAGAAGTAAGAAAGAAAGAAGAAATAAGTAAGAAAGAAGTAAGAAAGAAGTAAGAAAGTAGTAAGAAAGTAGTAAGAAAGAAGAAAGAAAGAAGTAAGAAAGAAGAAAGAAAGAAGAAAGAAAGAAGTAAAAAAGAAGTAAGAAAGAAGTAAGAAAGAAGAAAGAAAGAAGTAAGAAAGAAGTAAGAAAGAAAGAAGTAAGAAAGAAGTAAGAAAGAAGTAAGAAAGAAAGAAGAAATAAGTAAGAAAGAAGTAAGAAAGTAGTAAGAAAGTAGTAAGAAAGAAGAAAGAAAGAAGTAAGAAAGAAGAAAGAAAGAAGAAAGAAAGAAGTAAGAAACAAGTAAGAAAGAAGTAAGAAAGAAGAAAGAAGGAATGAAGAAAGAAGTAAGAAAGAAGTAAGAAAGAAGTAAGAAAGAAAGAAGAAAGAAAGAAGTTAGAAAGAAGTAAGAAAGAAGTAAGAAAGAAGTAAGAAAGAAGTAAGAAATAAGTAAGAAAGAAGTAAGAAAGAAGAAAGAAAGAAGTAAGAAAGAAGTAAGAAAGAAGAAAGAAAGAAGTAAAAAAGAAGAAAGAAATAAGAAAGAAAGAAGTAAGAAAGAAGTATGAAAGAAGTAAGAAAGAAGAAAGAAAGAAGTAAGAAAGAAGGAAGAAAGAAGTAAAAAAGAAGAAAGAAAGAAGAAAGAAAGAAGTAAGAAAGAAGTAAGAAAGAAGTAAGAAAGAACTAAGAAAGAACTAAGAAAGAAAGAAGTAAGAAAGAAGTAAGAAAGAAGTAAGAAAGAAAGAAGAAAGAAAGAAGTTAGAAAGAAATAAGAAAGAAGTAAGAAAGAAGTTAGAAAGAAGTAAGAAAGTAGTAAGAAAGAAGTAAGAAATTAGTAAGAAAGAAGTAAGAAAGAAAGAAGTAAGAAAGAAATAAGAAAGTAGTTAGAAAGAAGTTAGAAAGAATTTAGAAATAAGAAAGAAAGAAGAAAGCAAGAAGAAAGAAAGAAAGAAGTAAGAAAGAAGAAAAAAGACGTTAGAAAGAAGTAAGAAAGAAGTAAGAAAGAAGTAAGAATGAAGAAAGAAAGAAGTAAGAAAGAAGAAAGAAAGAAGTTAGAAAGAAGTAAGAAAGATGTAAGAAAGAAGTAAGAAATAAGTAAGAAAGAAGTAAGAAAGAAGTAAGAAAGAAAGAAGTAAGAAAGAAGTAAGAAAGAAGTAAGAAAGAAAGAAGAAATAAGAAAGAAAGAAGTAAGAAAGAAGAAAGAAAGAAGTAAGAAAGTAGTAAGAAAGTAGTAAGAAAGAAGAAAGAATGAACTAAGAAAGAAGAAAGAAAGAAGAAAGAAAGAAGTAAGAAAGAAGAAAGAAAGAAGTAAGAAAGAAGAAAGAAAGAAGAAAGAAGTATGAAAGAAGAAAGAAAGAAGAAAGAAAGAAGTAAGAAAGAAGTAAGAAAGAAGTAAGAAAGAAGTAAGAAAGAAAGAAGTAAGAAAGAAGTAAGAAAGAAGTAAGAAAGAAAGAAGAAAGAAAGAAGAAAGAAAGAAGTTAGAAAGAAGTAAGAAAGAAGTAAGAAAGAAGTTAGAAAGAAGTAAGAAAGAAGTAAGAAAGAAGTAAGAAAGAAGTAAGAAAGAAGTAAGAAAGAAGAAAGAAGTAAGAAAGAAGTAAGAAAGATGAAAGAAAGAAGTAAGAAAGAAGAAAGAAAGAAGAAATAAAGAAGTAAGAAAGAAGTAAGAAAGAAGTAAGAAAGAATTAAGAAAGAAGTACGAAAGAAGAAAAAAGAATTTAGAAAGAAGCAAGAAAGAAGTAATAAAGAAGTAAGAAAGAAGTAAGAGAGAAGAAAGAAAGAAGGAAGATAGAAGAAAGAAAGAAAGAATAAAGAAGTAAGAAAGAAGTAAGAAAGAAGTAAGAAAGAAGGAAGATAGAAAGCAGAAAGAAAGAAGAAAGAAAGAAGTTAGAAAGAAGTAAGAAAGAAGTAAGAAAGAAGTAAGAAAGTAGTTAGAAAGAAGAAAGAAAGAAGTAAGAAAGAAAGAAGAAAGAAAGAAGAAAGAAGTTAGAAAGAAGTAAGAAAGAAGTAAGAAAGAAGTTAGAATGAAGTAAGAAAGAAGTAAGAAAGAAGTAAGAAAGAAAGAAGAAAGAAGTAAGAAAGAAGTAAGAAAGAAAGAAGTAAGAAAGAAGTAAGAAAGTAGTAAGAAAGTAGTAAGAAAGAAGAAAGAAAGAAGTAAGAAAGAAGAAAGAAAGAAGAAACACGTAAGAAAGAAGAAAGAAAGAAGTAAGAAAGAAGCAAGAAAGAAGAAAGAAAGAAGTAAGAAAGAAGAAAGAAAGAAGTAAGAAAGAAGTAAGAAAGAAGTAAGAAAGAAAGAAGAAAGAAGTAAGAAAGAAGTAAGAAAGAAGTAAGAAAGAAAGAAGTAAGAAAGAAGTAAGTAAGAAAGAAGAAAGTAGTAAGAAAGAAGTAAGAAATAAGTAAGAAAGAAGAAAGAAAGAAGTTAGAAAGAAGTAAGAAAGAAGTAAGAAAGAAGTTAGAAAGAAGTAAGAAAGAATTAAGAAAGAAGCAAGAAAGAAGAAAGAAAGAAGTAAGAAATAAGAAATAAAGAAGTAAGAAAGAAGTAAGAAAGAAGTAAGAAAGAAGAAAGAAAGAAGAAAGAAGTAAGAAAGAAGAAAGAAAGAAGTAAGAAAGAAGCAAGAAAGAAGAAAGAAATAAGTAAGAAAGAAGAAAGAAAGAAGAAAGAAAGAAGTAAGAAAGAAGTAAGAAATAAGAAAGAAAGAAGCAAGAAAGAAGTTAGAAAGAAAGAAGTAAGAAAGAAGTAAGAAAGAAGTAAGAAAGAAAGAAGAAAGAAAGAAGAAAGAAAGAAGTTAGAAAGAAGTAAGAAAGAAGTAAGAAAGAAGTTAGAAAGAAGTAAAAAAGAAGTAAGAAAGTAGTAAGAAAGAAGTAAGAAAGAAGGAAGAAATAAGTAAGAAAGAAGTAAGAAGAAGAAAGAAAGAAGTAAGAAAGAAGTAAGAAAGAAGAAAAAAGAAGTAAGAAAGAAGAAATAAGAAGAAAGAAAGAAGTAAGAAAGAAGTAAGAAAGAAGGAAGAAAGAAGTAAGAAAGAAGGAAGAAAGTAGTTAGAAAGAAGTAAGAAAGAAGTAAGAAAGAAAGAAGAAAGAAAGAAGAAAGAAAGAAGAAAAAAGAAGTTAGAAAGAAGTAAGAAAGAATTAAGAAAGAAGTAAGAAAGAAGAAAGAAAGAAGAAAGAAAGAACTAAGAAAGAAGTAAGAAAGAAGAAAGAAAGAAGAAAGAAAGAAGAAAGAAATAAAGGAGAAAGAAGTAAGAAAGAAGTAAGAAAGGAGTAAGAAAGAAGTAAGAAAGAAAGAAGTAAGAAAGAAGTAAGAAAGAAGTAAGAAAGAAGTAAGAAAGAAAGAAGAAAGAAAGAAGTAAGAAAGAAGTAAGAAAGAAGAAAGAAAGAAGTAAGAAAGAAGTAAGAAAGAAGTAAGAAAGAAGAAAGAAGTAAGAAAGAAGTAAGAAAGATGAAAGAAAGAAGTAAGAAAGAAGAAAGAAAGAAGAAAGAAAGAAGTAAGAAAGAAGTAAGAAAGAAGTAAGAAAGAAGTAAGAAAGAAGTACGAAAGAAGAAAAAAGAAGTTAGAAAGAAGCAAGAAAGAAGTAATAAAGAAGTAAGAAAGAAGTAAGAAATAAGAAAGAAAGAAGTAAGAAAGAAGTTAGAAAGAAAGAAGTAAGAAAGAAGTAAGAAAGAAGTAAGAAAGAAAGAAGAAAGAAAGAAGAAAGAAAGAAGTTAGAAAGAAGTAAGAAAGAAGTAAGAAAGAAGTTAGAAAGAAGTAAAAAAGAAGTAAGAAAGTAGTAAGAAAGAAGTAAGAAAGAAGGAAGAAATAAGTAAGAAAGAAGTAAGAAGAAGAAAGAAAGAAGTAAGAAAGAAGTAAGAAAGAAGAAAAAAGAAGAAAGAAGAAATAAGAAGAAAGAAAGAAGTAAGAAAGAAGTAAGAAAGAAGGAAGAAAGAAGTAAGAAAGAAGTAAGAAAGTAGTTAGAAAGAAGTAAGAAAGAAGTAAGAAAGAAAGAAGAAAGAAAGAAGAAAGAAAGAAGAAAAAAAGAAGTTAGAAAGAAGTAAGAAAGAATTAAGAGAGAAGTAAGAAAGAAGAAAGAAAGAAGAAAGAAAGAACTAAGAAAGAAGTAAGAAAGAAGAAAGAAAGAAGAAAGAAAGAAGAAAGAAATAAAGTAGAAAGAAGTAAGAAAGAAGTAAGAAAGGAGTAAGAAAGAAGTAAGAAAGAAAGAAGTAAGAAAGAAGTAAGAAAGAAGTAAGAAAGAAGAAAGAAAGAAGAAAGAAAGAAGTAAGAAAGAAGTAAGAAAGAAGTAAGAAAGAAGTAAGAAAGAAGAAAGAAAGAAGTAAGAAAGAAAGAAGAAAGAAAAAAAGAAGAAAGAAGTAAGAAAGTAGTAAGAAAGAAGTAAGAAAGAAGTAAGAAAGAAGAAAGAAAGAAGTAAGAAAGAAGAAAGAAAGAAGTTAGAAAGAAGTAAGAAAGAAGTAAGAAATAAGTAAGAAAGAAGTAAGAAAGAAGTAAGAAAGAAGTAAGAAAGAAGTAAGAAAAAAAGAAGAAAGAAGTAAGAAAGAAGTAAGAAAGAAGTAAGAAAGAAAGAAGAAAGAAAGCAGAAAGCAAGAAGAAAGAAAGAAAGAAGTAAGAAAGAAGTAAGAAAGAAGTAAGAAAGAAGTAAGAAAGAAAGAAGTAAGAAGTAAGATAGAAGTAAGAAAGAAGTAAGAAAGGAGAAAAAAGAAGTTAGAAAGAAGAAGAAAGAAGTAAGAAAGAAGTAAGAAAGAAGTAAGAAAGAAGAAAGAAAGAAGTAAGAAAGAAAGAAGAAAGAAAGAAAGAAGAAAGAAGTAAGAAAGAAGTAAGAAAGAAGTAAGAAAGAAGTAAGAAAGAAGGAAGAAAGAAAGAAGAAAGAAAGAAGAAAGAAAGAAACAAGTTAGAAAGAAATAAGAAAGAAGTAAGAAAGAAGTAAAAAAGTAGTTAGAAAGAAGTAAGAAAGAAGTAAGAAAGAAAGAAGAAAGAAAGAAGAAAGAAAGAAGTTAGAAAGAAGTAAGAAAGAAGTAAGAGAGAAGTTAGAAAGAAGTAAGAAAAAAGTAAGAAAGTAGTAAGAAAGAAGTAAGAAATAAGTAAGAAAGAAGTAAGAAAGAAAGAAATATGAAAGAAATAAGAAAGTAGTTAGAAAGAAGTTAGAAAGAATTTAGAAATAAGAAAGAAAGAAGAAAGCAAGAAGAAAGAAAGAAAGAAGTAAGAAAGAAGTAAGAAAGAAGTAAGAAAGAAGTAAGAAAGAAGTAAGAAAGAAAGAAGAAAGAAAGAAGAAAGAGAGAGGAAAGAGAGAAGAAAGAAAGAAGAAAGAAAGAAGTAAGAAAGAAGTAAGAAAGAAGTAAGAAAGAAGTAAGAAAGAAGTAAAAAGGAATGAAGAAAGAAGTAAGAAAGAAGTAAGAAAGAAGTAAGAAAGAAGGAAGAAAGGAAGAAGAAAGAAAGAAGAAAGCAAGAAAAAATAAAGAAAGAAGTAAGAAAGAAGTAAGAAAGAAGTAAGAAAGAAAGAAGAAAGAAGTAAGATAGAAGAAAGATAGAAGAAAGAAGTAAGAAAGAAGAAAAAAGAAGTTAGAAAGAAGTAAGAAAGAAGTATTAAAGAAGTAAGAAAGAAGTAAGAAAGAAGTAAGAAAGAAGTAAGGAAGAAGTAAGAAAGAAGAAAGAAAGAAGTAAGAAAGAAGAAAGAAAGAAGTTAGAAAGAAGTAAGAAAGAAGTAAGAAATAAGTAAGAAAGAAGTAAGAAAGAAGTAAGAAAGAAAGAAGAAAGAAGTAAGAAAGAAGTAAGAAAGAAGTAAGAAAGAAGTAAGAAACAAGTAAGAAACAAGTAAGAAAGAAGTAAGAAAGAAGTAAGAAAGAAAGAAGTAAGAAAGAAGTAAGAAAGAAGTAAGAAAGAATTAAGAAAGAAGTAAAAAGGAATGAAGAAAGAAGTAAGAAAGAAGTAAGAAAGAAGTAAGAAAGAAGTAAGAAAGAAGTAAGAAAGAATGAAGAAAGAAAGAAGAAAGCAAGAAGAAAGAAAGAAAGAAGTTAGAAAGAAGTAAGAAAGAAGTAAGAAAGAAGTAAGAAAGAAAGAAGAAAGAAGTAAGATAGAAGTAAGAAAGAAGTAAGAAAGAAGAAAAAAGAAGTTAGAAAGAAGTAAGAAAGAAGTAAGAAAGAAGTAAGAAAGAAGTAAGAAAGAAGAAAGAAAGAAGTAAGAAAGAAAGAAGAAAGAAAGAAGAAAGAAGTAAGAAAGACGTAAGAAAGACGTAAGAAAATAGTAAGAAAGAAAGAAGTAAGAAAGAAGTAAGAAAGAAGTAAGAAAGAAGTAAGAAAGAAAGAAGAAAGAAAGAAGAAAGAAAGAAGAAAGAAAGAAGTTAGAAAGAAGTAAGAAAGATGTAAGAAAGAAGTAAGAAATAAGTAAGAAAGAAGTAGGAAAGAAGTAAGAAAGAAGTAAGAAAGAAGTAAGAAAGAAAGAAGAAATAAGAAAGAAAGAAGTAAGAAAGAAGAAAGAAAGAAGTAAGAAAGTAGTAAGAAAGTAGTAAGAAAGAAGAAAGAAAGAAGTAAGAAAGAAGAAAGAAAGAAGAAAGAAAGAAGTAAGAAAGAAGAAAGAAAGAAGAAAGAAGTAAGAAAGAAGAAAGAAGTATGAAAGAAGAAAGAAAGAAGAAAGAAAGAATTAAGAAAGAAGTAAGAAAGAAGTAAGAAAGAAGTAAGAAAGAAAGAAGTAAGAAAGAAGTAAGAAAGAAGTAAGAAAGAAAGAAGAAAGAAAGAAGTAAAAAAGAAGTTAGAAAGAAGTAAGAAAAAAGTAAGAAAGTAGTAAGAAAGAAGTAAGAAAAAAGTAAGAAAGAAGTAAGAAAGAAAGAAATAAGAAAGAAATAGGAAAGTAGTTAGAAAGAAGTTAGAAAGAATTTAGAAATAAGAAAGAAAGAAGAAAGCAAGAAGAAAGAAAGAAAGAAGTAAGAAAGAAGTAAGAAAGAAGTAAGAAAGAAAGAAATAAGAAAGAAATAGGAAAGTAGTTAGAAAGAAGTTAGAAAGAATTTAGAAATAAGAAAGAAAGAAGAAAGCAAGAAGAAAGAAAGAAAGAAGTAAGAAAGAAGTAAGAAAGAAGTAAGAAAGAAGTAAGAAAGAAAGAAGTAAGAAAGAAGTAAGAAAGAAGTAAGAAAGAAGAAAGAAGTAAAAAGGAATGAGGAAAGAAGTAAGAAAGAAGTAAGAAAGAAGTAAGAAGGAAGAAAGAAAGAAAGAAGAAGTAAGAAAGAAGTAAGAAAGAAGTAAGAAAGAATAACAAAGAACTAAGAAAGAAGTAAGAAAGGAAGAAGTAAGAAAGAAGTAAGAAAGAAGTAAGAAAGAAGTAAGAAAGAAGTAAGAAAGAAGGAAGAAAGAAAGAAGAAAGAAAGAAGAAAGAAAGAAAGAAGTTAGAAAGAAGTAAGAAAGAAGTAAGAAAGAAGTAAAAAAGTAGTTGGAAAGAATTAAGAAAGAAGTAAGAAAGAAAGAAGAAAGAAAGAAGAAAGAAAGAAGTTAGAAAGAAGTAAGAAAGAAGTAAGAAAGAAGTTAGAAAGAAGTAAGAAAGAAGTAAGAAAGTAGTAAGAAAGAAGTAAGAAAGAAGTAAGAAAGAAGTAAGAAAGAAAGAAATAAGAAAGAAATAAGAAAGTAGTTAGAAAGAAGTTAGAAAGAATTTAGAAATAAGAAAGAAAGAAGAAAGCAAGAAGAAAGAAAGAAAGAAGTAAGAAAGAAGTAAGAAAGAAAGAAGAAAGAAAGAAGAAAGAAAGAAGAAAGAGAGAAGAAAGAGAGAAGAAAGAAAGAAGAAAGAAAGAAGTAAGAAAGAAGTAAGAAAGAAGTAAGAAAGAAGTAAGAAAGAAGTAAAAAGGAATGAAGAAAGAAGTAAGAAAGAAGTAAGAAAGAAGTAAGAAAGAAGTAAGAAAGAAGTAAGAAAGGAAGAAGAAAGAAAGAAGAAAGCAAGAAGAAAGAAAGAAAGAAGTAAGAAAGAAGTAAGAAAGAAGAAAGAAAGAAGTAAGAAAGAAAGAAGAAAGAATGAAGAAAGAAAGAAGAAAGAAAGAAAGAAGAAAGAAGTAAGAAAGAAGTAAGAAAGAAGTAAGAAAGAAGTAAGAAAGAAGGAAGAAAGATAGAAGAAAGAAAGAAGAAAGAAAGAAACAAGTTAGAAAGAAGTAAGAAAGAAGTAAGAAAGAAGTAAAAAAGTAGTTAGAAAGAAGTAAGAAAGAAGTAAGAAAGAAAGAAGAAAGAAAGAAGAAAGAAAGAAGTTAGAAAGAAGTAAGAAAGAAGTAAGAAAGAAGTTAGAAAGAAGTAAGAAAAAAGTAAGAAAGTAGTAAGAAAGAAGTAAGAAATAAGTAAGAAAGAAGTAAGAAAGAAAGAAATAAGAAAGAAATAAGAAAGTATTTAGAAAGAAGTTAGAAAGAATTTAGAAATAAGAAAGAAAGAAGAAAGCAAGAAGAAAGAAAGAAAGAAGTAAGAAAGAAGTAAGAAAGAAGTAAGAAAGAAGTAAGAAAGAAAGAAGAAAGAAAGAAGAAAGAGAGAAGAAAGAGAGAAGAAAGAAAGAAGAAAGAAAGAAGTAAGAAAGAAGTAAGAAAGAAGTAAGAAAGAAGTAAGAAAGAAGTAAAAAGGAATGAAGAAAGAAGTAAGAAAGAAGTAAGAAAGAAGTAAGAAAGAAGTAAGAAAGAAGGAAGAAAGGAAGAAGAAAGAAAGAAGAAAGCAAGAAAAAATAAAGAAAGAAGTAAGAAAGAAGTAAGAAAGAAGTAAGAATAAAGTAAGAAAGAAAGAAGAAAGAAGTAAGATAGAAGAAAGAAGTAAGAAAGAAGAAAAAAGAAGTTAGAAAGAAGTAAGAAAGAAGTATTAAAGAAGTAAGAAAGAAGTAAGAAAGAAGTAAGAAAGAAGTAAGAAAGAAGTAAGAAAAAAGAAAGAAAGAAGTAAGAAAGAAGAAAGAAAGAAGTTAGAAAGAAGTAAGAAAGAAGTAAGAAATAAGTAAGAAAGAAGTAAGAAAGAAGTAAGAAAGAAGTAAGAAAGAAAGAAGAAAGAAGTAAGAAAGAAGTAAGAAAGAAGTAAGAAACAAGTAAGAAAGAAGTAAGAAAGAAGAAAGAAAGAAAGAAGTAAGAAAGAAGTAAGAAAGAAGTAAGAAAGAAGTAAAAAGGAATGAAGAAAGAAGTAAGAAAGAAGTAAGAAAGAAGTAAGAAAGAAAGAAGAAAGAAAGAAGAAAGCAAGAAGAAAGAAAGAAAGAAGTTAGAAAGAAGTAAGAAAGAAGTAAGAAAGAAGTAAGAAAGAAAGAAGAAAGAAGTAAGATAGAAGTAAGAAAGAAGTAAGAAAGAAGAAAAAAGAAGTTAGAAAGAAGTAAGAAAGAAGTAAGAAAGAAGTAAGAAAGAAGAAAGAAAGAAGTAAGAAAGAAAGAAGAAAGAAAGAAGAAAGAAGTAAGAAAGACGTAAGAAAGACGTAAGAAAATAGTAAGAAAGAAAGAAGTAAGAAAGAAGTAAGAAAGAAGTAAGAAAGAAGTAAGAAAGAAGTAAGAAAGAAAGAAGAAAGAAAGAAGAAAGAAAGAAGAAAGAAAGAAGTTAGAAAGAAGTAAGAAAGATGTAAGAAAGAAGTAAGAAATAAGTAAGAAAGAAGTAGGAAAGAAGTAAGAAAAAAGTAAGAAATAAAGAAGAAAGAAGTAAGAAAGAAGTAAGAAAGAAATAAAGAAGTAAGAAAGAAGTAAGAAAGAAAGAAGTAAGAAAGAAGTAAGAAAGAAGTAAGAAAGAAAGAAGAAATAAGAAAGAAAGAAGTAAGAAAGAAGAAAGAAAGAAGTAAGAAAGTAATAAGAAAGTAGTAAGAAAGTAGTAAGAAAGAAGAAAGAAAGAAGTAAGAAAGAAGAAAGAAAGAAGAAAGAAAGAAGTAAGAAAGAAGAAAGAAAGAAGTAAGAAAGAAGTAAGAAAGAAGAAAGAAGTATGAAAGAAGAAAGAAAGAAGAAAGAAAGAAGTAAGAAAGAAGTAAGAAAGAAGTAAGAAAGAAGTAAGAAAGAAAGAAGTAAGAAAGAAGTAAGAAAGAAGTAAGAAAGAAAGAAGAAAGAAAGAAGAAAGAAAGTAGTTAGAAAGAAGTAAGAAAGAAGTAAGAAAGAAGTTAAAAAGAAGTAAGAAAGAAGAAAGAAAGAAGTAAGAAAGAAGTAAGAAAGAAGTAAGAAAGAAGAAAAAAGAAGTTAGAAAGAAGCAAGAAAGAAGTAATAAAGAAGTAAGAAAGAAGTAAGAAAGAAGAAAGAAAGAAGTAAGATAGAAGAAAGAAAGAAAGAAGAAAGAATTAAGAAAGAAGTAAGAAAGAAGTAGGAAAGAAAGAAGTACGAAAGAAGTAAGAAAGAATTAAGAAAGAAAGAAGAAAGAAAGAAGTAAGAAAGAAGAAAGAAAGAAGTAAGAAAGTAGTTAGAAAGTAGTAAGAAAGAGGTAAGAAAGAAAGAAGAAAGAAAGAAGAAAGAAAGAAGAAAAAAGAAGTTAGAAAGAAGTAAGAAACAACTAAGAAAGAAGTAAGAAAGAAGTAAGAAAGAAGAAAGAAAGAAATAAGAAAGAAGAGAGAAAGAAAAAAGAAAGAAGTAAGAAAGAAGTAAGAAAGAAGTAAGAAAGAAGAAAAAAGACATTAGAAAGAAGTAAGAAAGAAGAAAGAAAGAAAGAAGTAAGAAAGAAGAAAGAAAGAAGAAAGAAGTAAGAAAGAAGTAAGAAAGGAGTAAGAAAGAAGTAAGAAAGAAAGAAGTAAGAAAGAAGTAAGAAAGAAGTAAGAAAGAAGTAAGAAAGAAAGAAGAAAGAAAGAAGTAAGAAAGAAGAAAGAAAGAAGTAAGAAAGAAGTAAGAAGGAATGAAGAAAGAAGTAAGAAAGAAGTAAGAAAGAAGTAAGAAAGAAAGAAGAAAGAAAGAAGTTAGAAAGAAGTAAGAAAGAAGTAAGAAAGAAGTAAGAAAGAAGTAAGAAATAAGTAAGAAAGAAGTAAGAAAGAAGAAAGAAAGAAGTAAGAAAGAAGTAAGAAAGAAGAAAGAAAGAAGTAAAAAAGAAGAAAGAAATAAGAAAGAAAGAAGTAAGAAAGAAGTATGAAAGAAGTAAGAAAGAAGAAAGAAAGAAGTAAGAAAGAAGGAAGAAAGAAGTAAAAAAGAAGAAAGAAAGAAGAAAGAAAGAAGTAAGAAAGAAGTAAGAAAGAAGTAAGAAAGAACTAAGAAAGAACTAAGAAAGAAAGAAGTAAGAAAGAAGTAAGAAAGAAGTAAGAAAGAAGTTAGAAAGAAGTAGGAAAGTAGTAAGAAAGAAGTAAGAAAGAAAGAAGTAAGAAAGAAATAAGAAAGTAGTTAGAAAGAAGTTAGAAATAATTTAGAAATAAGAAAGAAAGAAGAAAGCAAGAAGAAAGAAATAAAGAAGTAAGAAAGAAGTAAGAAAGAAGTAAGAAAGAAGAAAAAAGACGTTAGAAAAAAGTAAGAAAGAAATAAGAAAGAAGTAAGAAAGAAGAAAGAAAGAAGTAAGAAAGAAGAAAGAAAGAAGAAAGAAGTAATAAAGAAGTAAGAGAGGAGTAAGAAAGAAGTAAGAAAGAAAGAAGTAAGAAAGAAGTAATAAAGAAGTAAGAAAGAAAGAAGAAAGAAAGAAGTAAGAAAGAAGTAAGATAGCAGTAAGAAAGAAGTAAGAAAGAAGAAAAAAGAAGTTAGAAAGAAGTAAGAAAGAAGTAAGAAAGAAGTAAGAAAGAAGTAAGAAAGAAGAAAGAAAGAAGTAAGAAAGAAAGAAGAAAGAAAGAAAGAAGAAAGAAGTAAGAAAGAAGTAAGAAAGAAGTAAGAAAGAAGTAAGAAAGAAGCAAGAAAGAAGGAAGAAAGAAAGAAGAAAGAAAGAAGAAAGAAAGAAACAGGTTAGAAAGAAGTAAGAAAGTAGTAAGAAAGAAGTAAAAAAGTAGTTAAAAAGAAGTAAGAAAGAAGTAAGAAAGAAAGAAGAAAGAAAGAAGAAAGAAAGAAGTTAGAAAGAAGTAAGAAAGAAGTAAGAAAGAAGTTAGAAAGAAGTAAGAAAAAAGTAAGAAAGTAGTAAGAAAGAAGTAAGAAATAAGTAAGAAAGAAGTAAGAAAGAAAGAAATAAGAAAGAAATAGGAAAGTAGTTAGAAAGAAGTTAGAAAGAATTTAGAAATAAGAAAGAAAGAAGAATGCAAGAAGAAAGAAAGAAAGAAGTAAGAAGGAAGTAAGAAAGAAGTAAGAAAGAAATAAATAAGAAAGAAATAGGAAAGTAGTTAGAAAGAAGTTAGAAAGAATTTAGAAATAAGAAAGAAAGAAGAAAGCAAGAAGAAAGAAAGAAAGAAGTAAGAAAGAAGTAAGAAAGAAGTAAGAAAGAGGTAAGAAAGAAAGAAGTAAGAAAGAAGTAAGAAAGAAGTAAGAAAGAAGAAAGAAGTAAAAAGGAATGAGGAAAGAAGTAAGAAAGAAGTAAGAAAGAAGTAAGAAGGAAGAAAGAAAGAAAGAAGAAGTAAGAAAGAAGTAAGAAAGAAGTAAGAAAGAATAACAAAGAAGCAAGAAAGAAGTAAGAAAGGAAGAAGTAAGAAAGAAGTAAGAAAGAAGTAAGAAAGAAGTAAGAAAGAAGTAAGAAAGAAGGAAGAAAGAAGGAAGAAAGAAAGAAGAAAGAAAGAAACAAGTTAGAAAGAAGTAAGAAAGAAGTAAGAAAGAAGTAAAAAAGTAGTTGGAAAGAAGTAAGAAAGAAGTAAGAAAGAAAGAAGAAAGAAAGAAGAAAGAAAGAAGTTAGAAAGAAGTAAGAAAGAAGTAAGAAAGAAGTGAGAAAGAAGTAAGAAAGAAGTAAGAAAGTAGTAAGAAAGAAGTAAGAAATAAGTAAGAAAGAAGTAAGAAAGAAAGAAATAAGAAAGAAATAAGAAAGTAGTTAGAAAGAAGTTAGAAAGAATTTAGAAATAAGAAAGAAAGAAGAAAGCAAGAAGAAAGAAAGAAAGAAGTAAGAAAGAAGTAAGAAAGAAAGAAGAAAGAAAGAAAGAATAAAGAAAGAAGAAAGAGAGAAGAAAGAGAGAAGAAAGAAAGAAGAAAGAAAGAAGTAAGAAAGAAGTAAGAAAGAAGTAAGAAAGAAGTAAGAAAGAAGTAAAAAGGAATGAAGAAAGAAGTAAGAAAGAAGTAAGAAAGAAGTAAGAAAGAAGTAAGAAAGAATTAAGAAAGGAAGAAGAAAGAAAGAAGAAAGCAAGAAGAAAGAAAGAAAGAAGTAAGAAAGAAGTAAGAAAGAAGTAAGAAAGAAGTAAGAAAGAAGTAAGAAAGAAAGAAGAAAGAAGTAAGAAAGAAGTAAGAAAGAAGTAAGAAAGAAGTCAGAAAGAAGTAAGAAAGAAGTAAGAAAGAAAGAAGTAAGAAAGAAGTAAGAAAGAAGTAAGAAAGAAGTAAGAAAGAAGTAAAAAGGAATGAAGAAAGAAGTAAGAAAGAAGTAAGAAAGAAGTAAGAAAGAAGTAAGAAAGAAGTAAGAAAGAAAGAAGAAAGAAGTAAGATAGAAGTAAGAAAGAAGTAAGAAAGAAGAAAAAAGAAGTTAGAGAGAAGTAAGAAAGAAGTAAGAAAGAAGTAAGAAAGAAGAAAGAAAGAAGTAAGAAAGAAAGAAGAAAGAAAGAAAGAAGAAAGAAGTAAGAAAGAAGTAAGAAAGAAGTAAGAAAGAAGTAAGAAAGAAGTAAGAAAGAAGGAAGAAAGAAAGAAGAAAGAAAGAAGAAAGAAAGAAACAAGTTAGAAAGAAGTAAGAAAGAAGTAAGAAAGAAGTAAAAAAGTAGTTAGAAAAAAGTAAGAAAGAAGTAAGAAAGAAAGAAGTAAGAAAGAAGTAAGAAAGAAGTTAGAAAGAAGTAAGAAAAAAGTAAGAAAGTAGTAAGGAAGTAAGAAAGAAGTAAGAAAGAAGTAAGAAAGAAAGAAATAAGAAAGAAATAAGAAAGTAGTTAGAAAGAAGTTAGAAAGAATTTAGAAATAAGAAAAAAAGAAGAAAGCAAGAAGAAAGAAAGAAAGAAGTAAGAAAGAAGTAAGAAAGAAGTAAGAAAGAAGTAAGAAAGAAAGAAGAAAGAAAGAAGAAAGAGAGAAGAAAGAGAGAAGAAAGAAAGAAGAAAGAAAGAATTAAGAAAGAAGTAAGAAAGAAGTAAGAAAGAAGTAAGAAAGAAGTAAAAAGGAATGAAGAAAGAAGTAAGAAAGAAGTAAGAAAGAAGTAAGTAAGAAGTAAGAAAGAAGGAAGAAAGGAAGAAGAAAGAAAGAAGAAAGCAAGAAAAAATAAAGAAAGAAGAAAGAAAGAATTAAGAAAGAAGTAAGAAAGAAGTAAGAAAGAAGTAAGAAAGAAAGAAGTAAGAAAGAAGTAAGAAAGAAGTAAGAAAGAAAGAAGAAAGAAAGAAGTAAAAAAGAAGTTAGAAAGAAGTAAGAAAAAAGTAAGAAAGTAGTAAGAAAGAAGTAAGAAAAAAGTAAGAAAGAAGTAAGAAAGAAAGAAATAAGAAAGAAATAGGAAAGTAGTTAGAAAGAAGTTAGAAAGAATTTAGAAATAAGAAAGAAAGAAGAAAGCAAGAAGAAAGAAAGAAAGAAGTAAGAAAGAAGTAAGAAAGAAGTAAGAAAGAAAGAAATAAGAAAGAAATAGGAAAGTAGTTAGAAAGAAGTTAGAAAGAATTTAGAAATAAGAAAGAAAGAAGAAAGCAAGAAGAAAGAAAGAAAGAAGTAAGAAAGAAGTAAGAAAGAAGTAAGAAAGAAGTAAGAAAGAAAGAAGTAAGAAAGAAGTAAGAAAGAAGTAAGAAAGAAGAAAGAAGTAAAAAGGAATGAGGAAAGAAGTAAGAAAGAAGTAAGAAAGAAGTAAGAAGGAAGAAAGAAAGAAAGAAGAAGTAAGAAAGAAGTAAGAAAGAAGTAAGAAAGAATAACAAAGAACTAAGAAAGAAGTAAGAAAGGAAGAAGTAAGAAAGAAGTAAGAAAGAAGTAAGAAAGAAGTAAGAAAGAAGTAAGAAAGAAGGAAGAAAGAAAGAAGAAAGAAAGAAGAAAGAAAGAAAGAAGTTAGAAAGAAGTAAGAAAGAAGTAAGAAAGAAGTAAAAAAGTAGTTGGAAAGAATTAAGAAAGAAGTAAGAAAGAAAGAAGAAAGAAAGAAGAAAGAAAGAAGTTAGAAAGAAGTAAGAAAGAAGTAAGAAAGAAGTTAGAAAGAAGTAAGAAAGAAGTAAGAAAGTAGTAAGAAAGAAGTAAGAAATAAGTAAGAAAGAAGTAAGAAAGAAAGAAATAAGAAAGAAATAAGAAAGTAGTTAGAAAGAAGTTAGAAAGAATTTAGAAATAAGAAAGAAAGAAGAAAGCAAGAAGAAAGAAAGAAAGAAGTAAGAAAGAAGTAAGAAAGAAAGAAGAAAGAAAGAAGAAAGAAAGAAGAAAGAGAGAAGAAAGAGAGAAGAAAGAAAGAAGAAAGAAAGAAGTAAGAAAGAAGTAAGAAAGAAGTAAGAAAGAAGTAAGAAAGAAGTAAAAAGGAATGAAGAAAGAAGTAAGAAAGAAGTAAGAAAGAAGTAAGAAAGAAGTAAGAAAGAAGTAAGAAAGGAAGAAGAAAGAAAGAAGAAAGCAAGAAGAAAGAAAGAAAGAAGTAAGAAAGAAGTAAGAAAGAAGAAAGAAAGAAGTAAGAAAGAAAGAAGAAAGAAAGAAGAAAGAAAGAAGAAAGAAAGAAAGAAGAAAGAAGTAAGAAAGAAGTAAGAAAGAAGTAAGAAAGAAGTAAGAAAGAAGGAAGAAAGATAGAAGAAAGAAAGAAGAAAGAAAGAAACAAGTTAGAAAGAAGTAAGAAAGAAGTAAGAAAGAAGTAAAAAAGTAGTTAGAAAGAAGTAAGAAAGAAGTAAGAAAGAAAGAAGAAAGAAAGAAGAAAGAAAGAAGTTAGAAAGAAGTAAGAAAGAAGTAAGAAAGAAGTTAGAAAGAAGTAAGAAAAAAGTAAGAAAGTAGTAAGAAAGAAGTAAGAAATAAGTAAGAAAGAAGTAAGAAAGAAAGAAATAAGAAAGAAATAAGAAAGTATTTAGAAAGAAGTTAGAAAGAATTTAGAAATAAGAAAGAAAGAAGAAAGCAAGAAGAAAGAAAGAAAGAAGTAAGAAAGAAGTAAGAAAGAAGTAAGAAAGAAGTAAGAAAGAAAGAAGAAAGAAAGAAGAAAGAGAGAAGAAAGAGAGAAGAAAGAAAGAAGAAAGAAAGAAGTAAGAAAGAAGTAAGAAAGAAGTAAGAAAGAAGTAAGAAAGAAGTAAAAAGGAATGAAGAAAGAAGTAAGAAAGAAGTAAGAAAGAAGTAAGAAAGAAGTAAGAAAGAAGGAAGAAAGGAAGAAGAAAGAAAGAAGAAAGCAAGAAAAAATAAAGAAAGAAGTAAGAAAGAAGTAAGAAAGAAGTAAGAATAAAGTAAGAAAGAAAGAAGAAAGAAGTAAGATAGAAGAAAGAAGTAAGAAAGAAGAAAAAAGAAGTTAGAAAGAAGTAAGAAAGAAGTATTAAAGAAGTAAGAAAGAAGTAAGAAAGAAGTAAGAAAGAAGTAAGAAAGAAGTAAGAAAAAAGAAAGAAAGAAGTAAGAAAGAAGAAAGAAAGAAGTTAGAAAGAAGTAAGAAAGAAGTAAGAAATAAGTAAGAAAGAAGTAAGAAAGAAGTAAGAAAGAAGTAAGAAAGAAAGAAGAAAGAAGTAAGAAAGAAGTAAGAAAGAAGTAAGAAACAAGTAAGAAAGAAGTAAGAAAGAAGAAAGAAAGAAAGAAGTAAGAAAGAAGTAAGAAAGAAGTAAGAAAGAAGTAAAAAGGAATGAAGAAAGAAGTAAGAAAGAAGTAAGAAAGAAGTAAGAAAGAAAGAAGAAAGAAAGAAGAAAGCAAGAAGAAAGAAAGAAAGAAGTTAGAAAGAAGTAAGAAAGAAGTAAGAAAGAAGTAAGAAAGAAAGAAGAAAGAAGTAAGATAGAAGTAAGAAAGAAGTAAGAAAGAAGAAAAAAGAAGTTAGAAAGAAGTAAGAAAGAAGTAAGAAAGAAGTAAGAAAGAAGTAAGAAAGAAGAAAGAAAGAAGTAAGAAAGAAAGAAGAAAGAAAGAAGAAAGAAGTAAGAAAGACGTAAGAAAGACGTAAGAAAATAGTAAGAAAGAAAGAAGTAAGAAAGAAGTAAGAAAGAAGTAAGAAAGAAGTAAGAAAGAAAGAAGAAAGAAAGAAGAAAGAAAGAAGAAAGAAAGAAGTTAGAAAGAAGTAAGAAAGATGTAAGAAAGAAGTAAGAAATAAGTAAGAAAGAAGTAGGAAAGAAGTAAGAAAAAAGTAAGAAATAAAGAAGAAAGAAGTAAGAAAGAAGTAAGAAAGAAATAAAGAAGTAAGAAAGAAGTAAGAAAGAAAGAAGTAAGAAAGAAGTAAGAAAGAAGTAAGAAAGAAAGAAGAAATAAGAAAGAAAGAAGTAAGAAAGAAGAAAGAAAGAAGTAAGAAAGTAATAAGAAAGTAGTAAGAAAGTAGTAAGAAAGAAGAAAGAAAGAAGTAAGAAAGAAGAAAGAAAGAAGTAAGAAAGAAGTAAGAAAGAAGAAAGAAGTATGAAAGAAGAAAGAAAGAAGAAAGAAAGAAGTAAGAAAGAAGTAAGAAAGAAGTAAGAAAGAAGTAAGAAAGAAGTAAGAAAGAAGGAAGAAAGGAAGAAGAAAGAAAGAAGAAAGCAAGAAAAAATAAAGAAAGAAGTAAGAAAGAAGTAAGAAAGAAGTAAGAATAAAGTAAGAAAGAAAGAAGAAAGAAGTAAGATAGAAGAAAGAAGTAAGAAAGAAGAAAAAAGAAGTTAGAAAGAAGTAAGAAAGAAGTATTAAAGAAGTAAGAAAGAAGTAAGAAAGAAGTAAGAAAGAAGTAAGAAAGAAGTAAGAAAAAAGAAAGAAAGAAGTAAGAAAGAAGAAAGAAAGAAGTTAGAAAGAAGTAAGAAAGAAGTAAGAAATAAGTAAGAAAGAAGTAAGAAAGAAGTAAGAAAGAAGTAAGAAAGAAAGAAGAAAGAAGTAAGAAAGAAGTAAGAAAGAAGTAAGAAACAAGTAAGAAAGAAGTAAGAAAGAAGAAAGAAAGAAAGAAGTAAGAAAGAAGTAAGAAAGAAGTAAGAAAGAAGTAAAAAGGAATGAAGAAAGAAGTAAGAAAGAAGTAAGAAAGAAGTAAGAAAGAAAGAAGAAAGAAAGAAGAAAGCAAGAAGAAAGAAAGAAAGAAGTTAGAAAGAAGTAAGAAAGAAGTAAGAAAGAAGTAAGAAAGAAAGAAGAAAGAAGTAAGATAGAAGTAAGAAAGAAGTAAGAAAGAAGAAAAAAGAAGTTAGAAAGAAGTAAGAAAGAAGTAAGAAAGAAGTAAGAAAGAAGTAAAAAGGAATGAAGAAAGAAGTAAGAAAGAAGTAAGAAAGAAGTAAGAAAGAAAGAAGAAAGAAAGAAGAAAGCAAGAAGAAAGAAAGAAAGAAGTTAGAAAGAAGTAAGAAAGAAGTAAGAAAGAAGTAAGAAAGAAAGAAGTAAGAAAGAAGTAAGATAGAAGTAAGAAAGAAGTAAGAAAGAAGAAAAAAGAAGTTAGAAAGAAGTAAGAAAGAAGTAAGAAAGAAGTAAGAAAGAAGTAAGAAAGAAGAAAGAAAGAAGTAAGAAAGAAAGAAGAAAGAAAGAAGAAAGAAGTAAGAAAGACGTAAGAAAGACGTAAGAAAATAGTAAGAAAGAAAGAAGTAAGAAAGAAGTAAGAAAGAAGTAAGAAAGAAGTAAGAAAGAAAGAAGAAAGAAAGAAGAAAGAAAGAAGAAAGAAAGAAGTTAGAAAGAAGTAAGAAAGATGTAAGAAAGAAGTAAGAAATAAGTAAGAAAGAAGTAGGAAAGAAGTAAGAAAAAAGTAAGAAATAAAGAAGAAAGAAGTAAGAAAGAAGTAAGAAAGAAATAAAGAAGTAAGAAAGAAGTAAGAAAGAAAGAAGTAAGAAAGAAGTAAGAAAGAAGTAAGAAAGAAAGAAGAAATAAGAAAGAAAGAAGTAAGAAAGAAGAAAGAAAGAAGTAAGAAAGTAATAAGAAAGTAGTAAGAAAGTAGTAAGAAAGAAGAAAGAAAGAAGTAAGAAAGAAGAAAGAAAGAAGAAAGAAAGAAGTAAGAAAGAAGAAAGAAAGAAGTAAGAAAGAAGTAAGAAAGAAGAAAGAAGTATGAAAGAAGAAAGAAAGAAGAAAGAAAGAAGTAAGAAAGAAGTAAGAAAGAAGTAAGAAAGAAGTAAGAAAGAAAGAAGTAAGAAAGAAGTAAGAAAGAAGTAAGAAAGAAAGAAGAAAGAAAGAAGAAAGAAAGTAGTTAGAAAGAAGTAAGAAAGAAGTAAGAAAGAAGTTAAAAAGAAGTAAGAAAGAAGAAAGAAAGAAGTAAGAAAGAAGTAAGAAAGAAGTAAGAAAGAAGAAAAAAGAAGTTAGAAAGAAGCAAGAAAGAAGTAATAAAGAAGTAAGAAAGAAGGAAGAAAGAAGAAAGAAAGAAGTAAGATAGAAGAAAGAAAGAAAGAAGAAAGAATTAAGAAAGAAGTAAGAAAGAAGTAGGAAAGAAAGAAGTACGAAAGAAGTAAGAAAGAATTAAGAAAGAAAGAAGAAAGAAAGAAGTAAGAAAGAAGAAAGAAAGAAGTAAGAAAGTAGTTAGAAAGTAGTAAGAAAGAGGTAAGAAAGAAAGAAGAAAGAAAGAAGAAAGAAAGAAGAAAAAAGAAGTTAGAAAGAAGTAAGAAACAACTAAGAAAGAAGTAAGAAAGAAGTAAGAAAGAAGAAAGAAAGAAATAAGAAAGAAGAGAGAAAGAAAAAAGAAAGAAGTAAGAAAGAAGTAAGAAAGAAGTAAGAAAGAAGAAAAAAGACATTAGAAAGAAGTAAGAAAGAAGAAAGAAAGAAAGAAGTAAGAAAGAAGAAAGAAAGAAGAAAGAAGTAAGAAAGAAGTAAGAAAGGAGTAAGAAAGAAGTAAGAAAGAAAGAAGTAAGAAAGAAGTAAGAAAGAAGTAAGAAAGAAGTAAGAAAGAAAGAAGAAAGAAAGAAGTAAGAAAGAAGTAAGAAAGAAGAAAGAAAGAAGTAAGAAAGAAGTAAGAAGGAATGAAGAAAGAAGTAAGAAAGAAGTAAGAAAGAAGTAAGAAAGAAAGAAGAAAGAAAGAAGTTAGAAAGAAGTAAGAAAGAAGTAAGAAAGAAGTAAGAAAGAAGTAAGAAATAAGTAAGAAAGAAGTAAGAAAGAAGAAAGAAAGAAGTAAGAAAGAAGTAAGAAAGAAGAAAGAAAGAAGTAAAAAAGAAGAAAGAAATAAGAAAGAAAGAAGTAAGAAAGAAGTATGAAAGAAGTAAGAAAGAAGAAAGAAAGAAGTAAGAAAGAAGGAAGAAAGAAGTAAAAAAGAAGAAAGAAAGAAGAAAGAAAGAAGTAAGAAAGAAGTAAGAAAGAAGTAAGAAAGAACTAAGAAAGAACTAAGAAAGAAAGAAGTAAGAAAGAAGTAAGAAAGAAGTAAGAAAGAAGTTAGAAAGAAGTAGGAAAGTAGTAAGAAAGAAGTAAGAAAGAAAGAAGTAAGAAAGAAATAAGAAAGTAGTTAGAAAGAAGTTAGAAATAATTTAGAAATAAGAAAGAAAGAAGAAAGCAAGAAGAAAGAAATAAAGAAGTAAGAAAGAAGTAAGAAAGAAGTAAGAAAGAAGAAAAAAGACGTTAGAAAAAAGTAAGAAAGAAATAAGAAAGAAGTAAGAAAGAAGAAAGAAAGAAGTAAGAAAGAAGAAAGAAAGAAGAAAGAAGTAATAAAGAAGTAAGAGAGGAGTAAGAAAGAAGTAAGAAAGAAAGAAGTAAGAAAGAAGTAATAAAGAAGTAAGAAAGAAAGAAGAAAGAAAGAAGTAAGAAAGAAGTAAGATAGAAGTAAGAAAGAAGTAAGAAAGAAGAAAAAAGAAGTTAGAAAGAAGTAAGAAAGAAGTAAGAAAGAAGTAAGAAAGAAGAAAGAAAGAAGTAAGAAAGAAAGAAGAAAGAAAGAAAGAAGAAAGAAGTAAGAAAGAAGTAAGAAAGAAGTAAGAAAGAAGTAAGAAAGAAGCAAGAAAGAAGGAAGAAGGAAAGAAGAAAGAAAGAAGAAAGAAAGAAACAGGTTAGAAAGAAGTAAGAAAGTAGTAAGAAAGAAGTAAAAAAGTAGTTAAAAAGAAGTAAGAAAGAAGTAAGAAAGAAAGAAGAAAGAAAGAAGAAAGAAAGAAGTTAGAAAGAAGTAAGAAAGAAGTAAGAAAGAAGTTAGAAAGAAGTAAGAAAAAAGTAAGAAAGTAGTAAGAAAGAAGTAAGAAATAAGTAAGAAAGAAGTAAGAAAGAAAGAAATAAGAAAGAAATAGGAAAGTAGTTAGAAAGAAGTTAGAAAGAATTTAGAAATAAGAAAGAAAGAAGAATGCAAGAAGAAAGAAAGAAAGAAGTAAGAAGGAAGTAAGAAAGAAGTAAGAAAGAAATAAATAAGAAAGAAATAGGAAAGTAGTTAGAAAGAAGTTAGAAAGAATTTAGAAATAAGAAAGAAAGAAGAAAGCAAGAAGAAAGAAAGAAAGAAGTAAGAAAGAAGTAAGAAAGAAGTAAGAAAGAGGTAAGAAAGAAAGAAGTAAGAAAGAAGTAAGAAAGAAGTAAGAAAGAAGAAAGAAGTAAAAAGGAATGAGGAAAGAAGTAAGAAAGAAGTAAGAAAGAAGTAAGAAGGAAGAAAGAAAGAAAGAAGAAGTAAGAAAGAAGTAAGAAAGAAGTAAGAAAGAATAACAAAGAAGCAAGAAAGAAGTAAGAAAGGAAGAAGTAAGAAAGAAGTAAGAAAGAAGTAAGAAAGAAGTAAGAAAGAAGTAAGAAAGAAGGAAGAAAGAAGGAAGAAAGAAAGAAGAAAGAAAGAAACAAGTTAGAAAGAAGTAAGAAAGAAGTAAGAAAGAAGTAAAAAAGTAGTTGGAAAGAAGTAAGAAAGAAGTAAGAAAGAAAGAAGAAAGAAAGAAGAAAGAAAGAAGTTAGAAAGAAGTAAGAAAGAAGTAAGAAAGAAGTGAGAAAGAAGTAAGAAAGAAGTAAGAAAGTAGTAAGAAAGAAGTAAGAAATAAGTAAGAAAGAAGTAAGAAAGAAAGAAATAAGAAAGAAATAAGAAAGTAGTTAGAAAGAAGTTAGAAAGAATTTAGAAATAAGAAAGAAAGAAGAAAGCAAGAAGAAAGAAAGAAAGAAGTAAGAAAGAAGTAAGAAAGAAAGAAGAAAGAAAGAAAGAATAAAGAAAGAAGAAAGAGAGAAGAAAGAGAGAAGAAAGAAAGAAGAAAGAAAGAAGTAAGAAAGAAGTAAGAAAGAAGTAAGAAAGAAGTAAGAAAGAAGTAAAAAGGAATGAAGAAAGAAGTAAGAAAGAAGTAAGAAAGAAGTAAGAAAGAAGTAAGAAAGAATTAAGAAAGGAAGAAGAAAGAAAGAAGAAAGCAAGAAGAAAGAAAGAAAGAAGTAAGAAAGAAGTAAGAAAGAAATAAGAAAGAAGTAAGAAAGAAGTAAGAAAGAAAGAAGAAAGAAGTAAGAAAGAAGTAAGAAAGAAGTAAGAAAGAAGTCAGAAAGAAGTAAGAAAGAAGTAAGAAAGAAAGAAGTAAGAAAGAAGTAAGAAAGAAGTAAGAAAGAAGTAAGAAAGAAGTAAAAAGGAATGAAGAAAGAAGTAAGAAAGAAGTAAGAAAGAAGTAAGAAAGAAGTAAGAAAGAAGTAAGAAAGAAAGAAGAAAGAAGTAAGATAGAAGTAAGAAAGAAGTAAGAAAGAAGAAAAAAGAAGTTAGAGAGAAGTAAGAAAGAAGTAAGAAAGAAGTAAGAAAGAAGAAAGAAAGAAGTAAGAAAGAAAGAAGAAAGAAAGAAAGAAGAAAGAAGTAAGAAAGAAGTAAGAAAGAAGTAAGAAAGAAGTAAGAAAGAAGTAAGAAAGAAGGAAGAAAGAAAGAAGAAAGAAAGAAGAAAGAAAGAAACAAGTTAGAAAGAAGTAAGAAAGAAGTAAGAAAGAAGTAAAAAAGTAGTTAGAAAAAAGTAAGAAAGAAGTAAGAAAGAAAGAAGTAAGAAAGAAGTAAGAAAGAAGTTAGAAAGAAGTAAGAAAAAAGTAAGAAAGTAGTAAGGAAGTAAGAAAGAAGTAAGAAAGAAGTAAGAAAGAAAGAAATAAGAAAGAAATAAGAAAGTAGTTAGAAAGAAGTTAGAAAGAATTTAGAAATAAGAAAAAAAGAAGAAAGCAAGAAGAAAGAAAGAAAGAAGTAAGAAAGAAGTAAGAAAGAAGTAAGAAAGAAGTAAGAAAGAAAGAAGAAAGAAAGAAGAAAGAGAGAAGAAAGAGAGAAGAAAGAAAGAAGAAAGAAAGAATTAAGAAAGAAGTAAGAAAGAAGTAAGAAAGAAGTAAGAAAGAAGTAAAAAGGAATGAAGAAAGAAGTAAGAAAGAAGTAAGAAAGAAGTAAGTAAGAAGTAAGAAAGAAGGAAGAAAGGAAGAAGAAAGAAAGAAGAAAGCAAGAAAAAATAAAGAAAGAAGTAAGAAAGAAGTAAGAAAGAAGTAAGAAAGAAGTAAGAAAGAAAGAAGAAAGAAGTAAGATAGAAGAAAGAAGTAAGAAAGAAGAAAAAAGAAGTTAGAAAGAAGTAAGAATGAAGTATTAAAGAAGTAAGAAAGAAGTAAGAAAGAAGTAAGAAAGAAGTAAGAAAGAAGAAAGAAAGAAGTAAGAAAGAAGAAAGAAAGAAGTTAGAAAGAAGTAAGAAAGAAGTAAGAAATAAGTAAGAAAGAAGTAAGAAAGAAGTAAGAAAGAAAGAAGAAAGAAGTAAGAAAGAAGTAAGAAAGAAGTAAGAAAGAAGTAAGAAACAAGTAAGAAAGAAGTAAGAAAGAAGTAAGAAAGAAAGAAGTAAGAAAGAAGTAAGAAAGAAGTAAGAAAGAAAGAAGAAATAAGAAAGAAAGAAGTAAGAAAGAAGAAAGAAAGAAGTAAGAAAGTAGTAAGAAAGTAGTAAGAAAGAAGAAAGAAAGAAGTAAGAAAGAAGAAAGAAAGAAGTAAGAAAGAAGAAAGAAGTATGAAAGAAGAAAGAAAGAAGAAAGAAAGAAGTAAGAAAGAAGTAAGAAAGAAGTAAGAAAGAAGTAAAAAGGAATGAAGAAAGAAGTAAGAAAGAAGTAAGAAATAAGTAAGAAAGAAGTAAGAAAGAAGTAAGAAAGGAAGAAGAAAGAAAGAAGAAAGCAAGAAGAAAGAAAGAAAGAAGTAAGAAAGAAGTAAGAAAGAAGTAAGAAAGAAGAAAGAAAGAAAGAAGAAAGAAGTAAGATAGAAGTAAGAAAGAAGTAAGAAAGAAGAAAAAAGAAGATAGAAAGAAGTAAGAAAGAAGTAAGAAAGAAGTAAGAAAGAAGAAAGAAAGAAGTAAGAAAGAAAGAAGAAAGAAAGAAAGAAGAAAGAAGTAAGAAAGAAGTAAGAAAGAAGTAAGAAAGAAGTAAGAAAGAAGTAAGAAAGAAGAAAGAAAGAAGTAAGAAAGAAAGAAGAAAGAAAGAAGAAAGAAGTAAGAAAGACTTAAGGAAGACGTAAGAAAGTAGTAAGAAAGAAAGAAGTAAGAAAGAAGTAAGAAAGAAAGAAGAAAGAAAGAAGAAAGAAAGAAGAAAGAAAGAAGAAAGAAAGAAGAAAAAAAGAAGAAAGAAAGGAGTTAGAAAGAAGTAAGAAAGATGTAAGAAAAAAGTAAGAAATAAGTAAGAAAGAAGTAGGAAAGAAGTAAGAAAGAAGTAAGAAAGAAAGAAGAAAGAAGTAAGAAAGAAGTAAGAAAGAAGTAAGAAAGAAGTAAGAAAGAAAGAAGTAAGAAAGAAGTAAGAAAGAAGTAAGAAAGAAAGAAGAAATAAGAAAGAAAGAAGTAAGAAAGAAGAAAGAAAGAAGTAAGAAAGTAGTAAGAAAGTAGTAAGAAAGAAGAAAGAAAGAAGTAAGAAAGAAGAAAGAAAGAAGAAAGAAAGAAGTAAGAAAGAAGAAAGAAAGAAGTAAGAAAGAAGTAAGAAAGAAGAAAGAAGTATGAAAGAAGAAAGAAAGAAGAAAGAAGAAGTAAGAAAGAAGTAAGAAAGAAGTAAGAAAGAAGAAAAAAGAAGTTAGAAAGAAGCAAGAAAGAAGTAATAAAGAAGTAAGAAAGAAGTAAGAAAGAAGTAAGAAAGAAGTAAGAAAGAAGTAAGAAAGAAAGAAGAAAGAAGTAAGATAGAAGAAAGAAGTAAGGAAGAAGAAAAAAGAAGTTAGAAAGAAGTAAGAATGAAGTATTAAAGAAGTAAGAAAGAAGTAAGAAAGAAGTAAGAAAGAAGTAAGAAAGAAGAAAGAAAGAAGTAAGAAAGAAGAAAGAAAGAAGTTAGAAAGAAGTAAGAAAGAAGTAAGAAATAAGTAAGAAAGAAGTAAGAAAGAAGTAAGAAGGAAAGAAGAAAGAAGTAAGAAAGAAGTAAGAAAGAAGTAAGAAAGAAGTAAGAAACAAGTAAGAAAGAAGTAAGAAACAAGTAAGAAAGAAAGAAGTAAGAAAGAAGTAAGAAAGAAGTAAGAAAGAAAGAAGAAATAAGAAAGAAAGAAGTAAGAAAGAAGAAAGAAAGAAGTAAGAAAGTAGTAAGAAAGTAGTAAGAAAGAAGAAGGAAAGAAGTAAGAAAGAAGAAAGAAAGAAGTAAGAAAGAAGAAAGAAGTATGAAAGAAGAAAGAAAGAAGAAAGAAAGAAGTAAGAAAGAAGTAAGAAAGAAGTAAGAAAGAAGTAAAAAGGAATGAAGAAAGAAGTAAGAAAGAAGTAAGAAATAAGTAAGAAAGAAGTAAGAAATAAGTAAGAAAGAAGTAAGAAAGAAGTAAGAAAGGAAGAAGAAAGAAAGAAGAAAGCAAGAAGAAAGAAAGAAAGAAGTAAGAAAGAAGTAAGAAAGAAGTAAGAAAGAAGAAAGAAAGAAAGAAGAAAGAAGTAAGATAGAAGTAAGAAAGAAGTAAGAAAGAAGAAAAAAGAAGATAGAAAGAAGTAAGAAAGAAGTAAGAAAGAAGTAAGAAAGAAGAAAGAAAGAAGTAAGAAAGAAAGAAGAAAGAAAGAAAGAAGAAAGAAGTAAGAAAGAAGTAAGAAAGAAGTAAGAAAGAAGTAAGAAAGAAGTAAGAAAGAAGAAAGAAAGAAGTAAGAAAGAAAGAAGAAAGAAAGAAGAAAGAAGTAAGAAAGACTTAAGGAAGACGTAAGAAAGTAGTAAGAAAGAAAGAAGTAAGAAAGAAAGAAGAAAGAAAGAAGAAAGAAAGAAGAAAGAAAGAAGAAAGAAAGAAGAAAAAAAGAAGAAAGAAAGGAGTTAGAAAGAAGTAAGAAAGATGTAAGAAAAAAGTAAGAAATAAGTAAGAAAGAAGTAGGAAAGAAGTAAGAAAGAAGTAAGAAAGAAAGAAGAAAGAAGTAAGAAAGAAGTAAGAAAGAAGTAAGAAAGAAGTAAGAAAGAAAGAAGTAAGAAAGAAGTAAGAAAGAAGTAAGAAAGTAGTAAGAAAGTAGTAAGAAAGAAGAAAGAAAGAAGTAAGAAAGAAGAAAGAAAGAAGAAAGAAAGAAGTAAGAAAGAAGAAAGAAAGAAGTAAGAAAGAAGTAAGAAAGAAGAAAGAAAGAAGAAAGAAAGAAGAAAGAAGAAGTAAGAAAGAAGTAAGAAAGAAGTAAGAAAGAAGTAAGAAGAAAAAAGAAGTTAGAAAGAAGCAAGAAAGAAGTAATAAAGAAGTAAGAAAGAAGTAAGATAGAAGAAAGAAAGAAGTAAGATAGAAGAAAAAAGACGTTAGAAAGAATTAAGAAAGAAGTAAGAAAGAAGTAGGAAAGAAAGAAGTACGAAAGAAGTAAGAAAGAAGTAAGAAAGAAAGAAGAAAGAAAGAAATAAGAAAGAAGAAAGAAAGAAGTTAGAAAGAAGTAAGAAAGAAGTAAGAAAGAAGTAAGAAAGAAGTTAGAAAGAAGTAAGAAAGAAGTAAGAAAGAAGTAAGAAAGTAGTTAGAAAGAAGAAAGAAAGAAGTAAGAAAGAAGGAAGAAAGAAAGAAGAAAGAAGTAAGAAAGAAGTAAGAAAGAAGTAAGAAAGAAAGAAGTAAGAAAGAAGTAAGAAAGAAGTAAGAAAGAAGTAAGAAAGAAGTAAGAAAGAAAGAAGTAAGAAAGAAGTAAGAAAGAAGTAAGAAAGAAGTAAGAAAGAAGTAAAAAGGAATGAGGAAAGAAGTAAGAAAGAAGTAAGAAAGAAGTAAGAAGGAAGAAAGAAAGAAAGAAGAAGTAAGAAAGAAGTAAGAAAGAAGTAAGAAAGAAGTAAGAAAGAATAACAAAGAAGTAAGAAAGAAGTAAGAAAGGAAGAAGTAAGAAAGAAGTAAGAAAGAAGTAAGAAAAAAGTAAGAAAGAAGGAAGAAAGAAAGAAGAAAGAAAGAAGAAAGAAAGAAACAAGTTAGAAAGAAGTAAGAAATAAGTAAGAAAGAAGTAAGAAAGAAGTAAGAAAGAAGTAAAAAAGTAGTTGGAAAGAAGTAAGAAAGAAGTAAGAAAGAAAGAAGAAAGAATGAAGAAAGAAAGAAGTTAGAAAGAAGTAAGTAAGAAGTAAGAAATAAGTTAGAAAGAAGTAAGAAAGAAGTAAGAAAGTAGTAAGAAAGAAGTAAGAAATAAGTAAGAAAGAAGTAAGAAAGAAAGAAATAAGAAAGAAATAAGAAAGTAGTTAGAAAGGTGTTAGAAAGAATTTAGAAATAAGAAAGAAAAAAAAGCAAGATGAAAGAAAGAAAGAAGTAAGAAAGAAGTAAGAAAGAAAGAAGAAAGAAAGAAGAAAGAAAGAAGAAAGAGAGAAGAAAGAGAGAAGAAAGAAAGAAGAAAGAAAGAAGTAAGAAAGAAGTAAGAAAGAAGTAAGAAAGAAGTAAGAAAGAAGTAAAAAGGAATGAAGAAAGAAGTAAGAAAGAAGTAAGAAAGAAGTAAGAAAGAAGTAAGAAAGGAAGAAGAAAGAAAGAAGAAAGCAAGAAGAAAGCAAGAAAGAAGTAAGAAAGAAGTAAGAAAGAAGTAAGAAAGAAGAAAGAAAGAAAGAAGAAAGAAGTAAGATAGAAGTAAGAAAGAAGTAAGAAAGAAGAAAAAAGAAGATAGAAAGAAGTAAGAAAGAAGTAAGAAAGAAGTAAGAAAGAAGAAAGAAAGAAGTAAGAAATAAAGAAGAAAGAAAGAAAGAAGAAAGAAGTAAGAAAGAAGTAAGAAAGAAGTAAGAAAGAAGAAAGAAAGAAGTAAGAAAGAAGAAAGAAAGAAGTTAGAAAGAAGTAAGAAAGAAGTAAGAAATAAGTAAGAAAGAAGTAAGAAAGAAGTAAGAAAGAAGTAAGAAAGAAGTAAGAAAGAAGTAAGAAAGAAGTAAGAAAGAAGTAAGAAAGAAAGAAGAAAGAAAGAAGTAAGAAAGAAGTAAGAAAGAAGTAAAAATGAATGAAGAAAGAAGCAAGAAAGAAGAAAGATGTAAGAAAGAAGTAAGAAAGAAAGAAGAAAGAAAGAAGAAAGCAAGAGGAAAGAAAGAAAGAAGTAAGAAAGAAGTAAGGAAGAAGTAAGAAAGAAGTAAGAAAGAAGTAAGAAAGAAGTAAGAAAGAAAGAAGTAAGAAAGAAGTAAGAAAGAAGTAAGAAAGAAGTAAGAAAGAAGTAAGAAAGAAGTAAAAAGGAATGAAGAAAGAAGTAAGAAAGAAGTAAGAAAGAAGTAAGAAAGAAGTAAGAAAGAAGTAAGAAAGAAAGAAGAAAGAAAGAAGAAAGCAAGAAGAAAGAAAGAAAGAAGTAAGAAAGAAGTAAGAAAGAAGTAAGAAAGAAGTCAGAAAGAAAGAAGAAAGAAGTAAGATAGAAGTAAGAAAGAAGTAAGAAAGAAGAAAAAAGAAGTTAGAAAGAAGTAAGAAAGAAGTAAGAAAGAAGTAAAAAAGAAGTAAGAAAGAAGAAAGAAAGAAGTAAGAAAGAAAGAAGAAATAAAGAAAGAAGAAAGAAGTAAGAAAGAAGTAAGAAAGAAGTAAGATAGAAGTAAGAAAGAAGTAAGAAAGAAGGAAGAAAGAAAGAAGAAAGAAAGAAACAAGTTAGAAAGAAGTAAGAAAGAAGTAAGAAAGAAGTAAAAAAGTAGTTAGAAAGAAGTAAGAAAGAAGTAAGAAAGAAAGAAGAAAGAAAGAAGAAAGAAAGAAGTTAGAAAGAAGTAAGAAAGAAGTAAGAAAGAAGTTAGAAAGAAGTAAGAAAAAAGTAAGAAAGTAGTAAGAAAGAAGTAAGAAATAAGTAAGAAAGAAGTAAGAAAGAAAGAAATAAGAAAGAAATAAGAAAGTAGTTAGAAAGAAGTTAGAAAGAATTTAGAAATAAGAAAGAAAGAAGAAAGCAAGAAGAAAGAAAGAAAGAAGTAAGAAAGAAGTAAGAAAGAAGTAAGAAAGAAAGAAGAAAGAAAGAAGAAAGAAAGAAGAAAGAGAGAAGAAAGAGAGAAGAAAGAAAGAAGAAAGAAAGAAGTAAGAAAGAAGTAAGAAAGAAGAAAGAAGTAAGAAAGAATTAAAAAGGAATGAAGAAAGAAGTAAGAAAGAAGTAAGAAAGAAGTAAGAAAGAAGTAAGAAAGGAAGAAGAAAGAAAGAAGAAAGCAAGAAAAAATAAAGAAAGAAGTAAGAAAGAAGTAAGAAAGAAGTAAGAAAGAAAGAAGAAAGAAGTAATATAGAAGAAAGAAGTAAGAAAGAAGAAAAAAGAAGTTAGAAAGAAGTAAGAAAGAAGTATTAAAGAAGTAAGAAAGAAGTAAGAAAGAAGAAAGAAAGAAGTAAGAAAGAAAGAAGAAAGAAAGAAAGAAGAAAGAAGTAAGAAAGAAGTAAGAAAGAAGTAAGAAAGAAGTAAGAAAGAAGTAAGAAAGAAGTAAGAAAGAAGAAAGAAAGAAGTAAGAAAGAAGAAAGAAAGAAGTTAGAAAGAAGTAAGAAAGAAGTAAGAAAGAAGTAAGAAAGAAGTAAGAAAGAAGTAAGAAAGAAGTAAGAAAGAAGAAAGAAAGAAGTAAGAAAGAAGAAAGAAAGAAGTTAGAAAGAAGTAAGAAAGAAGTAAGAAATAAGTAAGAAAGAAGTAAGAAAGAAGTAAGAAAGAAGTAAGAAAGAAGTAAGAAAGAAGTAAGAAAGAAGTAAGAAAGAAAGAAGAAAGAAAGAAGTAAGAAAGAAGTAAAAAGGAATGAAGAAAGAAGCAAGAAAGAAGTAAGAAAGATGTAAGAAAGAAGTAAGAAAGAAGTAAGAAAGAAAGAAGAAAGAAAGAAGAAAGCAAGAAGAAAGAAAGAAAGAAGTAAGAAAGAAGTAAGAAAGAAGTAAGAAAGAAGTAAGAAAGAAAGAAGTAAGAAAGAAGTAAGAAAGAAGTAAGAAAGAAGTAAGAAAGAAGTAAAAAGGAATGAAGAAAGAAGTAAGAAAGAAGTAAGAAAGAAGTAAGAAAGAAGTAAGAAAGAAGTAAGAAAGAAAGAAGAAAGAAAGAAGAAAGCAAGAAGAAAGAAAGAAAGAAGTAAGAAAGAAGTAAGAAAGAAAGAAGAAAGAAGTAAGATAGAAGTAAGAAAGAAGTAAGAAAGAAGAAAAAAGAAGTTAGAAAGAAGTAAGAAAGAAGTAAGAAAGAAGTAAAAAAGAAGTAAGAAAGAAGAAAGAAAGAAGTAAGAAAGAAAGAAGAAAGAAAGAAAGAAGAAAGAAGTAAGAAAGAAGTAAGATAGAAGTAAGAAAGAAGTAAGAAAGAAGTAAGAAAGAAGGAAGAAAGAAAGAAGAAAGAAAGAAACAAGTTAGAAAGAAGTAAGAAAGAAGTAAGAAAGAAGTAAAAAAGTAGTTAGAAAGAAGAAAGAAAGAAGTAAGAAAGAAAGAAGAAAGAAAGAAAGAAGAAAGAAGTAAGAAAGAAGTAAGATAGAAGTAAGAAAGAAGTAAGAAAGAAAGAAGAAAGAAAGAAAGAAGAAAGAAGTAAGAAAGAAGTAAGATAGAAGTAAGAAAGAAGTAAGAAAGAAGTAAGAAAGAAGGAAGAAAGAAAGAAGAAAGAAAGAAACAAGTTAGAAAGAAGTAAGAAAGAAGTAAGAAAGAAGTAAAAAAGAAGTAAGAAAGAAGAAAGAAAGAAGTAAGAAAGAAAGAAGAAAGAAAGAAAGAAGAAAGAAGTAAGAAAGAAGTAAGATAGAAGTAAGAAAGAAGTAAGAAAGAAAGAAGAAAGAAAGAAGAAAGAAAGAAGTTAGAAAGAAGTAAGAAAGAAGTAAGAAAGAAGTTATAAAGAAGTAAGAAAGAAGTTAGAAAGAAGTAAGAAAGAAGTAAGAAAGAAGTAAGAAAGAAGTAAGAAAGAAGTAAGAAAGAAGAAAGAAAGAAGAAAGAAAGAAGTAAGAAAGAAGAAAGAAAGAAAGAAGAAAGAAGTAAGAAAGAAGTAAGAAAGAAGTAAGAAAGAAGTAAGAAAGAAGTAAGAAAGAAGTAAGAAAGAAGTAAGAAAGAAGTAAGAAAGAAGTAAGAAAGAAAGAAAGAAGAAAGAAGTAAGAAAGAAGTAAGAAAGAAGTAAGAAAGAAGTAAGAAAGAAGTAAGAAAGAAGTAAGAAAGAAGTAAGAAAGAAGAAAGAAAGAAGTAAGAAAGAAGAAAGAAAGAAGTTAGAAAGAAGTAAGAAAGAAGTAAGAAAGAAGTAAGAAAGAAGTAAGAAAGAAGTAAGAAAGAAGAAAGAAAGAAGTAAGAAAGAATGAAGAAAGAAGTTAGAAAGAAGTAAGAAAGAAGTAAGAAAGAAAGAAGTAAGAAAGAAGTAAGAAAGAAGTAAGAAAGAAGTAAGAAAGAAGTAAAAAGGAATGAAGAAAGAAGTAAGAAAGAAGTAAGAAAGAAGTAAGAAAGAAAGAAGAAAGAAAGAAGAAAGCAAGAAGTAAGAAAGAAGTAAGAAAGAAAGAAGTAAGAAAGAAGTAAGAAAGAAGTAAGAAAGAAGTAAGAAAGAAGTAAAAAGGAATGAAGAAAGAAGTAAGAAAGAAGTAAGAAAGAAGTAAGAAAGAAGTAAGAAAGAAGTAAGAAAGAAGTAAGAAAGAAGTAAGAAAGAAAGAAGAAAGAAAGAAGAAAGCAAGAAGAAAGAAAGAAAGAAGTAAGAAAGAAGTAAGAAAGAAGTAAGAAAGAAGTAAGAAAGAAAGAAGAAAGAAGTAAGATAGAAGTAAGAAAGAAGTAAGAAAGAAGGAAGAAAGAAAGAAGAAAGAAAGAAACAAGTTAGAAAGAAGTAAGAAAGAAGTAAGAAAGAAGTAAAAAAGTAGTTAGTAAGAAGTAAGAAAGAAGTAAGAAAGAAAGAAGAAAGAAAGAAGAAAGAAAGAAGTTAGAAAGAAGTAAGAAAGAAGTAAGAAAGAAGTTAGAAAGAAGTAAGAAAAAAGTAAGAAAGTAGTAAGAAAGAAGTAAGAAAGAAGTAAGAAAGAAGTAAGAAAGAAAGAAATAAGAAAGAAATAAGAAAGTAGTTAGAAAGAAGTTAGAATGAATTTAGAAATAAGAAAGAAAGAAGAAAGCAAGAAGAAAGAAAGAAAGAAGTAAGAAAGAAGTAAGAAAGAAGTAAGAAAGAAAGAAGAAAGAAAGAAGAAAGAAAGAAGAAAGAGAGAAGAAAGAGAGAAGAAAGAAAGAAGAAAGAAAGAAGTAAGAAAGAAGTAAAAAGGAATGAAGAAAGAAGTAAGAAAGAAGTAAGAAAGAAGTAAGAAAGAAGTAAGAAAGAAGGAAGAAAGAAAGAAGAAAGAAAGAAACAAGTTAGAAAGAAGTAAGAAAGAAGTAAGAAAGAAGTAAAAAAGTAGTTAGAAAGAAGAAAGAAAGAAGTAAGAAAGAAAGAAGAAAGAAAGAAAGAAGAAAGAAGTAAGAAAGAAGTAAGATAGAAGTAAGAAAGAAGTAAGAAAGAAAGAAGAAAGAAAGAAAGAAGAAAGAAGTAAGAAAGAAGTAAGATAGAAGTAAGAAAGAAGTAAGAAAGAAGTAAGAAAGAAGGAAGAAAGAAAGAAGAAAGAAAGAAACAAGTTAGAAAGAAGTAAGAAAGAAGTAAGAAAGAAGTAAAAAAGAAGTAAGAAAGAAGAAAGAAAGAAGTAAGAAAGAAAGAAGAAAGAAAGAAAGAAGAAAGAAGTAAGAAAGAAGTAAGATAGAAGTAAGAAAGAAGTAAGAAAGAAAGAAGAAAGAAAGAAGAAAGAAAGAAGTTAGAAAGAAGTAAGAAAGAAGTAAGAAAGAAGTTATAAAGAAGTAAGAAAGAAGTTAGAAAGAAGTAAGAAAGAAGTAAGAAAGAAGTAAGAAAGAAGTAAGAAAGAAGTAAGAAAGAAGAAAGAAAGAAGAAAGAAAGAAGTAAGAAAGAAGAAAGAAAGAAAGAAGAAAGAAGTAAGAAAGAAGTAAGAAAGAAGTAAGAAAGAAGTAAGAAAGAAGTAAGAAAGAAGTAAGAAAGAAGTAAGAAAGAAGTAAGAAAGAAGTAAGAAAGAAAGAAAGAAGAAAGAAGTAAGAAAGAAGTAAGAAAGAAGTAAGAAAGAAGTAAGAAAGAAGTAAGAAAGAAGTAAGAAAGAAGTAAGAAAGAAGAAAGAAAGAAGTAAGAAAGAAGAAAGAAAGAAGTTAGAAAGAAGTAAGAAAGAAGTAAGAAAGAAGTAAGAAAGAAGTAAGAAAGAAGTAAGAAAGAAGAAAGAAAGAAGTAAGAAAGAATGAAGAAAGAAGTTAGAAAGAAGTAAGAAAGAAGTAAGAAAGAAAGAAGTAAGAAAGAAGTAAGAAAGAAGTAAGAAAGAAGTAAGAAAGAAGTAAAAAGGAATGAAGAAAGAAGTAAGAAAGAAGTAAGAAAGAAGTAAGAAAGAAAGAAGAAAGAAAGAAGAAAGCAAGAAGTAAGAAAGAAGTAAGAAAGAAAGAAGTAAGAAAGAAGTAAGAAAGAAGTAAGAAAGAAGTAAGAAAGAAGTAAAAAGGAATGAAGAAAGAAGTAAGAAAGAAGTAAGAAAGAAGTAAGAAAGAAGTAAGAAAGAAGTAAGAAAGAAGTAAGAAAGAAGTAAGAAAGAAAGAAGAAAGAAAGAAGAAAGCAAGAAGAAAGAAAGAAAGAAGTAAGAAAGAAGTAAGAAAGAAGTAAGAAAGAAGTAAGAAAGAAAGAAGAAAGAAGTAAGATAGAAGTAAGAAAGAAGTAAGAAAGAAGGAAGAAAGAAAGAAGAAAGAAAGAAACAAGTTAGAAAGAAGTAAGAAAGAAGTAAGAAAGAAGTAAAAAAGTAGTTAGTAAGAAGTAAGAAAGAAGTAAGAAAGAAAGAAGAAAGAAAGAAGAAAGAAAGAAGTTAGAAAGAAGTAAGAAAGAAGTAAGAAAGAAGTTAGAAAGAAGTAAGAAAAAAGTAAGAAAGTAGTAAGAAAGAAGTAAGAAAGAAGTAAGAAAGAAGTAAGAAAGAAAGAAATAAGAAAGAAATAAGAAAGTAGTTAGAAAGAAGTTAGAATGAATTTAGAAATAAGAAAGAAAGAAGAAAGCAAGAAGAAAGAAAGAAAGAAGTAAGAAAGAAGTAAGAAAGAAGTAAGAAAGAAAGAAGAAAGAAAGAAGAAAGAAAGAAGAAAGAGAGAAGAAAGAGAGAAGAAAGAAAGAAGAAAGAAAGAAGTAAGAAAGAAGTAAGAAAGAAGAAAGAAGTAAGAAAGAAGTAAAAAGGAATGAAGAAAGAAGTAAGAAAGAAGTAAGAAAGAAGTAAGAAAGAAGTAAGAAAGGAAGAAGAAAGAAAGAAGAAAGCAAGAAAAAATAAAGAAAGAAGTAAGAAAGAAGTAAGAAAGAAGTAAGAAAGAAAGAAGAAAGAAGTAAGATAGAAGAAAGAAGTAAGAAAGAAGAAAAAAGAAGTTAGAAAGAAGTTAGAAAGAAGTAAGAAAGAAGTAAGAAAGAAGTAAGAAAGAAGTAAGAAAGAAGAAAGAAAGAAGTAAGAAAGAAAGAAAGAAGAAAGAAGTAAGAAAGAAGTAAGAAAGAAGTAAGAAAGAAGTAAGAAAGAAGTAAGAAAGAAGTAAGAAAGAAGAAAGAAAGAAGTAAGAAAGAAGAAAGAAAGAAGTTAGAAAGAAGTAAGAAAGAAGTAAGAAAGAAGTAAGAAAGAAGTAAGAAAGAAGTAAGAAAGAAGAAAGAAAGAAGAAAGAAAGAAGTAAGAAAGAAGTAAGAAAGAAGTAAAAAGGAATGAAGAAAGAAGCAAGAAAGAAGTAAGAAAGATGTAAGAAAGAAGTAAGAAAGAAGTAAGAAAGAAAGAAGAAAGAAAGAAGAAAGCAAGAAGAAACAAAGAAAGAAGTAAGAAAGAAGTAAGAAAGAAGTAAGAAAGAAAGAAGTAAGAAAGAAGTAAGAAAGAAGTAAGAAAGAAGTAAGAAAGAAGTAAAAAGGAATGAAGAAAGAAGTAAGAAAGAAGTAAGAAAGAAGTAAGAAAGAAGTAAGAAAGAAGTAAGAAAGAAAGAAGAAAGAAAGAAGAAAGCAAGAAGAAAGAAAGAAAGAAGTAAGAAAGAAGTAAGAAAGAAGTAAGAAAGAAGTAAGAAAGAAAGAAGAAAGAAGTAAGATAGAAGTAAGAAAGAAGTAAGAAAGAAGAAAAAAGAAGTTAGAAAGAAGTAAGAAAGAAGTAAGAAAGAAGTAAAAAAGAAGTAAGAAAGAAGAAAGAAAGAAGTAAGAAAGAAAGAAGAAAGAAAGAAAGAAGAAAGAAGTAAGAAAGAAGTAAGAAAGAAGTAAGAAAGAAGGAAGAAAGAAGTAAGAAAGAAGGAAGAAAGAAAGAAGAAAGAAAGAAACAAGTTAGAAAGAAGTAAGAAAGAAGTAAGAAAGAAGTTATAAAGAAGTAAGAAAGAAGTTAGAAAGAAGTAAGAAAGAAGTAAGAAAGAAGTAAGAAAGAAGTAAGAAAGAAGGAAGATAGAAAGCAGAAAGAAAGAAGAAAGAAAGAAGTAAGAAAGAAGTAAGAAAGAAGTAAGAAAGAAGTAAGAAAGAAGTAAGAAAGAAGTAAGAAAGAAAGAAGTAAGAAAGAAGTAAGAAAGAAGTAAGAAAGAAAGAAGAAATAAGAAAGAAAGTAGTAAGAAAGAAGAAAGAAAGAAGTAAGAAAGAAGAAAGAAAGAAGAAAGAAAGAAGTAAGAAAGAAGAAAGAAAGAAGTATGAAAGAAGAAAGAAAGAAGAAAGAAGTATGAAAGAAGAAAGAAAGAAGAAAGAAAGAAGTAAGACAGAAGTAAGAAAGAAGTAAGAAAGAAGTAAGAAAGAAAGAAGTAAGAAAGAAGTAAGAAAGAAGTAAGAAAGAATGAAGAAAGAAAGAAGAAAGAAAGAAGTTAGAAAGAAGTAAGAAAGAAGTAAGAAAGAAGTAAGAAAGAAGTAAGAAAGAAGTAAGAAAGAAGTAAGAAAGAAGTAAGAAAGAAGTAAGAAAGAAAGAAAGAAGAAAGAAGTAAGAAAGAAGTAAGAAAGAAGTAAGAAAGAAGTAAGAAAGAAGTAAGAAAGAAGTAAGAAAGAAGTAAGAAAGAAGAAAGAAAGAAGTAAGAAAGAAGAAAGAAAGAAGTTAGAAAGAAGTAAGAAAGAAGTAAGAAAGAAGTAAGAAAGAAGTAAGAAAGAAGTAAGAAAGAAGAAAGAAAGAAGTAAGAAAGAATGAAGAAAGAAGTTAGAAAGAAGTAAGAAAGAAGTAAGAAAGAAGTAAGAAACAAAGAAGTAAGAAAGAAGTAAGAAAGAAGTAAGAAAGAAGTAAGAAAGAAGTAAGAAAGAAGTAAGAAAGAAGTAAGAAAGAAAGCAGAAAGCAAGAAGTAAGAAAGAAGTAAGAAAGAAAGAAGTAAGAAAGAAGTAAGAAAGAAGTAAGAAAGAAGTAAGAAAGAAGTAAAAAGGAATGAAGAAAGAAGTAAGAAAGAAGTAAGAAAGAAGTAAGAAAGAAGTAAGAAAGAAGTAAGAAAGAAAGAAGAAAGAAAGAAGAAAGCAAGAAGAAAGAAAGAAAGAAGTAAGAAAGAAGTAAGAAAGAAGTAAGAAAGAAAGAAGAAAGAAAGAAGAAAGCAAGAAGAAAGAAAGAAAGAAGTAAGAAAGAAGTAAGAAAGAAGTAAGAAAGAAGTAAGAAAGAAAGAAGAAAGAAGTAAGATAGAAGTAAGAAAGAAGTAAGAAAGAAGGAAGAAAGAAAGAAGAAAGAAAGAAACAAGTTAGAAAGAAGTAAGAAAGAAGTAAGAAAGAAGTAAAAAAGTAGTTAGAAAGAAGTAAGAAAGAAGTAAGAAAGAAAGAAGAAAGAAAGAAGAAAGAAAGAAGTTAGAAAGAAGTAAGAAAGAAGTAAGAAAGAAGTTAGAAAGAAGTAAGAAAAAAGTAAGAAAGTAGTAAGAAAGAAGTAAGAAAGAAGTAAGAAAGAAGTAAGAAAGAAGTAAGAAAGAAAGAAATAAGAAAGAAATAAGAAAGTAGTTAGAAAGAAGTTAGAATGAATTTAGAAATAAGAAAGAAAGAAGAAAGCAAGAAGAAAGAAAGAAAGAAGTAAGAAAGAAGTAAGAAAGAAGTAAGAAAGAAAGAAGAAAGAAAGAAGAAAGAAAGAAGAAAGAGAGAAGAAAGAGAGAAGAAAGAAAGAAGAAAGAAAGAAGTAAGAAAGAAGTAAGAAAGAAGAAAGAAGTAAGAAAGAAATAAAAAGGAATGAAGAAAGAAGTAAGAAAGAAGTAAGAAAGAAGTAAGAAAGAAGTAAGAAAGGAAGAAGAAAGAAAGAAGAAAGCAAGAAAAAATAAAGAAAGAAGTAAGAAAGAAGTAAGAAAGAAGTAAGAAAGAAAGAAGAAAGAAAGAAGAAAGAAAGAAACAAGTTAGAAAGAAGTAAGAAAGAAGTAAGAAAGAAGTAAAAAAGTAGTTAGAAAGAAGTAAGAAAGAAGTAAGAAAGAAAGAAGAAAGAAAGAAGAAAGAAAGAAGTTAGAAAGAAGTAAGAAAGAAGTAAGAAAGAAGTTATAAAGAAGTAAGAAAGAAGTTAGAAAGAAGAAAGAAGTAAGAAAGAAGTAAGAAAGAAGTAAGAAAGAAGGAAGATAGAAAGCAGAAAGAAAGAAGAAAGAAAGAAGTAAGAAAGAAGTAAGAAAGAAGTAAGAAAGAAGTAAGAAAGAAGTAAGAAAGAAGAAAGAAAGAAGTAAGAAAGAAGTAAGAAAGAAGAAAAAAGAAGTTAGAAAGAAGTAAGAAAGAAGTATTAAAGAAGTAAGAAAGAAGTAAGAAAGAAGAAAGAAAGAAGTAAGAAAGAAAGAAGAAAGAAAGAAAGAAGAAAGAAGTAAGAAAGAAGTAAGAAAGAAGTAAGAAAGAAGTAAGAAAGAAGTAAGAAAGAAGTAAGAAAGAAGCAAGAAATAAGTAAGAAAGAAGAAAGAAAGAAGTTAGAAAGAAGTAAGAAAGAAGTAAGAAAGAAGTAAGAAAGAAGTAAGAAAGAACTAAGAAAGAAGAAAGAAAGAAGTAAGAAAGAAGAAAGAAAGAAGTTAGAAAGAAGTAAGAAAGAAGTAAGAAATAAGTAAGAAAGAAGTAAGAAAGAAGTAAGAAAGAAGTAAGAAAGAAGTAAGAAAGAAGTAAGAAAGAAAGAAGAAAGAAAGAAGTAAGAAAGAAGTAAGAAAGAAGTAAAAAGGAATGAAGAAAGAAGCAAGAAAGAAGTAAGAAAGATGTAAGAAAGAAGTAAGAAAGAAGTAAGAAAGAAAGAAGAAAGAAAGAAGAAAGCAAGAAGAAAGAAAGAAAGAAGTAAGAAAGAAGTAAGAAAGAAGTAAGAAAGAAGTAAGAAAGAAAGAAGTAAGAAAGAAGTAAGAAAGAAGTAAGAAAGAAGTAAGAAAGAAGTAAAAAGGAATGAAGAAAGAAGTAAGAAAGAAGTAAGAAAGAAGTAAGAAAGAAGTAAGAAAGAAGTAAGAAAGAAAGAAGAAAGAAAGAATAAAGCAAGAAGAAAGAAAGAAAGAAGTAAGAAAGAAGTAAGAAAGAAGTAAGAAAGAAGTAAGAAAGAAGTAAGAAAGAAAGAAGAAAGAAGTAAGATAGAAGTAAGAAAGAAGTAAGAAAGAAGAAAAAAGAAGTTAGAAAGAAGTAAGAAAGAAGTAAGAAAGAAGTAAAAAAGAAGTAAGAAAGAAGAAAGAAAGAAGTAAGAAAGAAAGAAGAAATAAAGAAAGAAGAAAGAAGTAAGAAAGAAGTAAGAAAGAAGTAAGAAAGAAGTAAGAAAGAAGTAAGAAAGAAGTAAGAAAGAAGGAAGAAAGAAAGAAGAAAGAAAGAAACAAGTTAGAAAGAAGTAAGAAAGAAGTAAGAAAGAAGTAAAAAAGTAGTTAGAAAGAAGTAAGAAAGAAGTAAGAAAGAAAGAAGAAAGAAAGAAGAAAGAAAGAAGTTAGAAAGAAGTAAGAAAGAAGTAAGAAAGAAGTTAGAAAGAAGTAAGAAAAAAGTAAGAAAGTAGTAAGAAAGAAGTAAGAAATAAGTAAGAAAGAAGTAAGAAAGAAAGAAATAAGAAAGAAATAAGAAAGTAGTTAGAAAGAAGTTAGAAAGAATTTAGAAATAAGAAAGAAAGAAGAAAGCAAGAAGAAAGAAAGAAAGAAGTAAGAAAGAAGTAAGAAAGAAGTAAGAAAGAAAGAAGAAAGAAAGAAGAAAGAGAGAAGAAAGAGAGAAGAAAGAAAGAAGAAAGAAAGAAGTAAGAAAGAAGTAAGAAAGAAGAAAGAAGTAAGAAAGAAGTAAAAAGGAATGAAGAAAGAAGTAAGAAAGAAGTAAGAAAGAAGTGAGAAAGAAGTAAGAAAGGAAGAAGAAAGAAAGAAGAAAGCAAGAAAAAATAAAGAAAGAAGTAAGAAAGAAGTAAGAAAGAAGTAAGAAAGAAAGAAGAAAGAAGTAAGATAGAAGAAAGAAGTAAGAAAGAAGAAAAAAGAAGTTAGAAAGAAGTAAGAAAGAAGTATTAAAGAAGTAAGAAAGAAGTAAGAAAGAAGAAAGAAAGAAGTAAGAAAGAAAGAAGAAAGAAAGAAAGAAGAAAGAAGTAAGAAAGAAGTAAGAAAGAAGTAAGAAAGAAGTAAGAAAGAAGTAAGAAAGAAGTAAGAAAGAAGTAAGAAAGAAGTAAGAAAGAAGTAAGAAAGAAGAAAGAAAGAAGTAAGAAAGAAAGAAGAAAGAAAGAAAGAAGAAAGAAGTAAGAAAGAAGTAAGAAAGAAGTAAGAAAGAAGTAAGAAAGAAGTAAGAAAGAAGAAAGAAAGAAGTAAGAAAGAAGAAAGAAAGAAGTTAGAAAGAAGTAAGAAAGAAGTAAGAAAGAAGTAAGAAAGAAGTAAGAAAGAAGTAAGAAAGAAGTAAGAAAGAAGAAAGAAAGAAGTTAGAAAGAAGTAAGAAAGAAGTAAGAAAGAAGTAAGAAAGAAAGAAGAAAGAAAGAAGAAAGAAGTAAGAAAGAAGTAAGAAAGAAAGAAGAAATAAGAAAGAAAGAAGTAAGAAAGAAGAAAGAAAGAAGTAAGAAAGCAGTAAGAAAGAAGAAAGAAAGAAGTAAGAAAGAAGAAAGAAAGAAGAAAGAAACAAGTAAGAAAGAAGAAAGAAAGAAGTATGAAAGAAGAAAGAAAGAAGAAAGAAGTATGAAAGAAGAAAGAAAGAAGAAAGAAAGAAGTAAGAAAGAAGTAAGAAAGAAGTAAGAAAGAAGTAAGAAAGAAAGAAGTAAGAAAGAAGTAAGAAAGAAGTAAGAAAGAATGAAGAAAGAAAGAAGAAAGAAAGAAGAAAGAAAGAAGTTAGAAAGAAGTAAGAAAGAAGTAAGAAAGAAGTTATAAAGAAGTAAGAAAGAAGTAAGAAAGAAGTAAGAAAGAAGTAAGAAAGAAGTAAGAAAGAAGTAAGAAAGAAGAAAAAAGAAGTTAGAAAGAAGCAAGAAAGAAGTAATAAAGAAGTAAGAAAGAAGTAAGAAAGAAGAAAGAAAGAAGTAAGATAGAAGAAAGAAAGAAAGAAGAAAGAATTAAGAAAGAAGTAAGAAAGAAGTAGGAAAGAAAGAAGTACGAAAGAAGTAAGAAAGAAGTAAGAAAGAAAGAAGAAAGAAAGAAGTAAGAAAGAAGAAAGAAAGAAGTTAGAAAGAAGTAAGAAAGAAGTAAGAAAGAAGTAAGAAAGAAGTAAGAAAGAAGTAAGAAAGAAGGAAGATAGAAAGCAGAAAGAAAGAAGAAAGAAAGAAGTTAGAAAGAAGTGAGAAAGAAGTAAGAAAGAAGTAAGAAAGTAGTTAGAAAGAAGAAAGAAAGAAGTAAGAAAGAAGGAAGAAAGAAAGAAGAAAGAAAGAAGTTAGAAAGAAGTAAGAAAGAAGTAAGAAAGAAGTTAGAATGAAGTAAGAAAGAAGTAAGAAAGAAGTAAGAAAGAAAGAAGAAAGAAGTAAGAAAGAAGTAAGAAAGAAGTAAGAAAGAAAGAAGTAAGAAAGAAGTAAGAAAGAAGTAAGTAAGAAAGAAGAAAGAAGTAAGAAAGAAGAAAGAAAGAAGTAAGAAAGAAGCAAGAAAGAAGAAAGAAATAAGTAAGAAAGAAGAAAGAAAGAAGAAAGAAAGAAGTAAGAAAGAAGTAAGAAATAAGAAAGAAAGAAGTAAGAAAGAAGTTAGAAAGAAAGAAGTAAGAAAGAAGTAAGAAAGAAGTAAGAAAGAAAGAAGAAAGAAAGAAGAAAGAAAGAAGTTAGAAAGAAGTAAGAAAGAAGTAAGAAAGAAGTTAGAAAGAAGTAAAAAAGAAGTAAGAAAGTAGTAAGAAAGAAGTAAGAAAGAAGGAAGAAATAAGTAAGAAAGAAGTAAGAAGAAGAAAGAAGTAAGAAAGAAGTAAGAAAGAAGAAAAAAGAAGTAAGAAAGAAGAAAGAAAGAAGAAAGAAAGAAGTAAGAAAGAAGGAAGATAGAAAGCAGAAAGAAAGAAGAAAGAAAGAAGTTAGAAAGAAGTGAGAAAGAAGTAAGAAAGAAGTAAGAAAGTAGTTAGAAAGAAGAAAGAAAGAAGTAAGAAAGAAGGAAGAAAGAAAGAAGAAAGAAAGAAGTTAGAAAGAAGTAAGAAAGAAGTAAGAAAGAAGTTAGAATGAAGTAAGAAAGAAGTAAGAAAGAAGTAAGAAAGAAAGAAGAAAGAAGTAAGAAAGAAGTAAGAAAGAAGTAAGAAAGAAGTAAGAAAGAAGTAAGAAAGAAGTAAGAAAGAAGTAAGAAAGAAGTAAGTAAGAAAGAAGAAAGAAGTAAGAAAGAAGTAAGAAAGAAGTAAGAAAGAAGTAAGAAAGAAAGAAGAAAGAAGTAAGAAAGAAGTAAGAAAGAAGTAAGAAAGAAAGAAGTAAGAAAGAAGTAAGAAAGAAGTAAGTAAGAAAGAAGAAAGAAGTAAGAAAGAAGTAAGAAAGTAGTAAGAAAGTAGTAAGAAAGAAGAAAGAAGGAAGTAAGAAAGAAGAAAGAAAGAAGAAAGAAGTAAGAAAGAAGAAAGAAAGAAGTAAGAAAGAAGCAAGAAAGAAGAAAGAAATAAGTAAGAAAGAAGAAAGAAAGAAGAAAGAAAGAAGTAAGAAAGAAGTAAGAAATAAGAAAGAAAGAAGTAAGAAAGAAGTTAGAAAGAAAGAAGTAAGAAAGAAGTAAGAAAGAAGTAAGAAAGAAAGAAGAAAGAAAGAAGAAAGAAACAAGTTAGAAAGAAGTAAGAAAGAAGTAAGAAAGAAGTTAGAAAGAAGTAAAAAAGAAGTAAGAAAGTAGTAGGAAAGAAGTAAGAAAGAAGGAAGAAATAAGTAAGAAAGAAGTAAGAAGAAGAAAGAAAGAAGTAAGAAAGAAGTAAGAAAGAAGTAAGTAAGAAAGAAGAAAGAAGTAAGAAAGAAGTAAGAAATAAGTAAGAAAGAAGTAAGAAAGTAGTAAGAAAGTAGTAAGAAAGAAGAAAGAAAGAAGTAAGAAAGAAGAAAGAAAGAAGAAAGAAGTAAGAAAGAAGAAAGAAAGAAGTAAGAAAGAAGCAAGAAAGAAGAAAAAATAAGTAAGAAAGAAGAAAGAAAGGAGAAAGAAAGAAGTAAGAAAGAAGTAAGAAATAAGAAAGAAAGAAGTAAGAAAGAAGTTAGAAAGAAAGAAGTAAGAAAGAAGTAAGAAAGAAGTAAGAAAGAAAGAAGAAAGAAAGAAGAAAGAAAGAAGTTAGAAAGAAGTAAGAAAGAAGTAAGAAAGAAGTTAGAAAGAAGTGAAAAAGAAGTAAGAAAGTAGTAAGAAACAAGTAAGAAAGAAGGAAGAAATAAGTAAGAAAGAAGTAAGAAGAAGAAAGAAGTAAGAAAGAAGTAAGAAAGAAGAAAAAAGAAGTAAGAAAGAAGAAAGAAAGAAGAAAGAAAGAAGCAAGAAAGAAGTAAGAAAGAAGTAAGAAAGAAGTAAGAAAGAAAGAAGTAAGAAAGAAGTAAGAAAGAAGTAAGCAAGAAGTAAGAAAGAAGTAAGATAGAAAGCAGAAAGAAAGAAGAAAGAAAGAAGTTAGAAAGAAGTGAGAAAGAAGTAAGAAAGAAGTAAGAAAGTAGTTAGAAAGAAGAAAGAAAGAAGTAAGAAAGAAGGAAGAAAGAAAGAAGAAAGAAAGAAGTTAGAAAGAAGTAAGAAAGAAGTAAGAAAGAAGTTAGAATGAAGTAAGAAAGAAGTAAGAAAGAAGTAAGAAAGAAAGAAGAAAGAAGTAAGAAAGAAGTAAGAAAGAAGTAAGAAAGAAAGAAGTAAGAAAGAAGTAAGAAAGAAGTAAGTAAGAAAGAAGAAGGAAGTAAGAAAGAAGTAAGAAAGAAGTAAGAAAGAAGTAAGAAAGAAAGAAGAAAGAAGTAAGAAAGAAGTAAGAAAGAAGTAAGAAAGAAAGAAGTAAGAAAGAAGTAAGAAAGAAGTAAGTAAGAAAGAAGAAAGAAGTAAGAAAGAAGTAAGAAATAAGTAAGAAAGAAGTAAGAAAGTAGTAAGAAAGTAGTAAGAAAGAAGAAAGAAGGAAGTAAGAAAGAAGAAAGAAAGAAGAAAGAAGTAAGAAAGAAGAAAGAAAGAAGTAAGAAAGAAGCAAGAAAGAAGAAAGAAATAAGTAAGAAAGAAGAAAGAAAGAAGAAAGAAAGAAGTTAGAAAGAAGTAAGAAAGAAGTAAGAAAGAAGTTAGAATGAAGTAAGAAAGAAGTAAGAAAGAAGTAAGAAAGAATGAAGAAAGAAAGAAGAAAGAAAGAAGAAAGAAAGAAGTTAGAAAGAAGTAAGAAAGAAGTAAGAAAGAAGTTATAAAGAAGTAAGAAAGAAGTAAGAAAGAAGTAAGAAAGAAGTAAGAAAGAAGTAAGAAAGAAGTAAGAAAGAAGAAAAAAGAAGTTAGAAAGAAGCAAGAAAGAAGTAATAAAAAAGTAAGAAAGAAGTAAGAAAGAAGAAAGAAAGAAGTAAGATAGAAGAAAGAAAGAAAGAAGAAAGAATTAAGAAAGAAGTAAGAAAGAAGTAGGAAAGAAAGAAGTACGAAAGAAGTAAGAAAGAAGTAAGAAAGAAAGAAGAAAGAAAGAAGTAAGAAAGAAGAAAGAAAGAAGTTAGAAAGAAGTAAGAAAGAAGTAAGAAAGAAGTAAGAAAGAAGTAAGAAAGTAGTTAGAAAGAAGAAAGAAAGAAGTAAGAAAGAAGGAAGAAAGAAAGAAGAAAGAAAGAAGTTAGAAAGAAGTAAGAAAGAAGTAAGAAAGAAGTTAGAATGAAGTAAGAAAGAAGTAAGAAAGAAGTAAGAAAGAAAGAAGAAAGAAGTAAGAAAGAAGTAAGAAAGAAGTAAGAAAGAAAGAAGTAAGAAAGAAGTAAGAAAGAAGTAAGTAAGAAAGAAGAAAGAAGTAAGAAAGAAGTAAGAAAGAAGTAAGAAAGAAGTAAGAAAGTAGTAAGAAAGTAGTAAGAAAGAAGAAAGAAAAAAGTAAGAAAGAAGAAAGAAAGAAGAAAGAAGTAAGAAAGAAGAAAGAAAGAAGTAAGAAAGAAGCAAGAAAGAAGAAAGAAATAAGTAAGAAAGAAGAAAGAAAGAAGAAAGAAAGAAGTAAGAAAGAAGTAAGAAATAAGAAAGAAAGAAGTAAGAAAGAAGTTAGAAAGAAAGAAGTAAGAAAGAAGTAAGAAAGAAGTAAGAAAGAAAGAAGAAAGAAAGAAGAAAGAAAGAAGTTAGAAAGAAGTAAGAAAGAAGTAAGAAAGAAGTTAGAAAGAAGTAAAAAAGAAGTAAGAAAGTAGTAAGAAAGAAGTAAGAAAGAAGGAAGAAATAAGTAAGAAAGAAGTAAGAAGAAGAAAGAAGTAAGAAAGAAGTAAGAAAGAAGAAAAAAGAAGTAAGAAAGAAGAAAGAAAGAAGAAAGAAAGAAGTAAGAAAGAAGGAAGATAGAAAGCAGAAAGAAAGAAGAAAGAAAGAAGTTAGAAAGAAGTGAGAAAGAAGTAAGAAAGAAGTAAGAAAGTAGTTAGAAAGAAGAAAGAAAGAAGTAAGAAAGAAGGAAGAAAGAAAGAAGAAAGAAAGAAGTTAGAAAGAAGTAAGAAAGAAGTAAGAAAGAAGTTAGAATGAAGTAAGAAAGAAGTAAGAAAGAAGTAAGAAAGAAAGAAGAAAGAAGTAAGAAAGAAGTAAGAAAGAAGTAAGAAAGAAAGAAGTAAGAAAGAAGTAAGAAAGAAGTAAGTAAGAAAGAAGAAAGAAGTAAGAAAGAAATAAGAAAGAAGTAAGAAAGAAGTAAGAAAGAAAGAAGAAAGAAGTAAGAAAGAAGTAAGAAAGAAGTAAGAAAGAAGTAAGAAAGAAAGAAGTAAGAAAGAAGTAAGAAAGAAGTAAGTAAGAAAGAAGAAAGAAGTAAGAAAGAAGTAAGAAAGTAGTAAGAAAGTAGTAAGAAAGAAGAAAGAAGGAAGTAAGAAAGAAGAAAGAAAGAAGAAAGAAGTAAGAAAGAAGAAAGAAAGAAGTAAGAAAGAAGCAAGAAAGAAGAAAGAAATAAGTAAGAAAGAAGAAAGAAAGAAGAAAGAAAGAAGTAAGAAAGAAGTAAGAAATAAGAAAGAAAGAAGTAAGAAAGAAGTTAGAAAGAAAGAAGTAAGAAAGAAGTAAGAAAGAAGTAAGAAAGAAAGAAGAAAGAAAGAAGAAAGAAACAAGTTAGAAAGAAGTAAGAAAGAAGTAAGAAAGAAGTTAGAAAGAAGTAAAAAAGAAGTAAGAAAGTAGTAAGAAAGAAGTAAGAAAGAAGGAAGAAATAAGTAAGAAAGAAGTAAGAAGAAGAAAGAAAGAAGTAAGAAAGAAGTAAGAAAGAAGTAAGTAAGAAAGAAGAAAGAAGTAAGAAAGAAGTAAGAAATAAGTAAGAAAGAAGTAAGAAAGTAGTAAGAAAGTAGTAAGAAAGAAGAAAGAAAGAAGTAAGAAAGAAGAAAGAAAGAAGAAAGAAGTAAGAAAGAAGAAAGAAAGAAGTAAGAAAGAAGCAAGAAAGAAGAAAGAAATAAGTAAGAAAGAAGAAAGAAAGAAGAAAGAAAGAAGTAAGAAAGAAGTAAGAAATAAGAAAGAAAGAAGTAAGAAAGAAGTTAGAAAGAAAGAAGTAAGAAAGAAGTAAGAAAGAAGTAAGAAAGAAAGAAGAAAGAAAGAAGTTAGAAAGAAGTAAGAAAGAAGTAAGAAAGAAGTTAGAAAGAAGTGAAAAAGAAGTAAGAAAGTAGTAAGAAAGAAGTAAGAAAGAAGGAAGAAATAAGTAAGAAAGAAGTAAGAAGAAGAAAGAAGTAAGAAAGAAGTAAGAAAGAAGAAAAAAGAAGTAAGAAAGAAGAAAGAAAGAAGAAAGAAAGAAGCAAGAAAGAAGTAAGAAAGAAGTAAGAAAGAAGTAAGAAAGAAAGAAGTAAGAAAGAAGTAAGCAAGAAGTAAGAAAGAAGTAAGATAGAAAGCAAAAAGAAAGAAGAAAGAAAGAAGTTAGAAAGAAGTGAGAAAGAAGTAAGAAAGAAGTAAGAAAGTAGTTAGAAAGAAGAAAGAAAGAAGTAAGAAAGAAGGAAGAAAGAAAGAAGAAAGAAAGAAGTTAGAAAGAAGTAAGAAAGAAGTAAGAAAGAAGTTAGAATGAAGTAAGAAAGAAGTAAGAAAGAAGTAAGAAAGAAAGAAGAAAGAAGTAACAAAGAAGTAAGAAAGAAGTAAGAAAGAAGTAAGAAAGAAAGAAGTAAGAAAGAAGTAAGAAAGAAGTAAGTAAGAAAGAAGAAGGAAGTAAGAAAGAAGTAAGAAAGAAGTAAGAAAGAAGTAAGAAAGAAAGAAGAAAGAAGTAAGAAAGAAGTAAGAAAGAAGTAAGAAAGAAAGAAGTAAGAAAGAAGTAAGAAAGAAGTAAGTAAGAAAGAAGAAAGAAGTAAGAAAGAAGTAAGAAATAAGTAAGAAAGAAGTAAGAAAGTAGTAAGAAAGTAGTAAGAAAGAAGAAAGAAGGAAGTAAGAAAGAAGAAAGAAAGAAGAAAGAAGTAAGAAAGAAGAAAGAAAGAAGTAAGAAAGAAGCAAGAAAGAAGAAAGAAATAAGTAAGAAAGAAGAAAGAAAGAAGAAAGAAAGAAGTAAGAAACAAGTAAGAAATAAGAAAGAAAGAAGTAAGAAAGAAGTTAGAAAGAAAGAAGTAAGAAAGAAGTAAGAAAGAAGTAAGAAAGAAAGAAGAAAGAAAGAAGAAAGAAAGAAGTTAGAAAGAAATAAGAAAGAAGTAAGAAAGAAAGACGTAAGAAAGAAAGAAGAAAGAAAGAAGAAAGAAGAAAGAAGTAAGAAAGAAATAAAGAAGAAAGGAAGAATGAAGAAAGAAAGAAAGAAAGAAGAAAGAAAGAAGAAAGAAAAACGAAAGAATGAAGAAAGTAAGAATGAAGAAAGAAAGAAAGAAAGAAAGCAGAAAGAAAGAAGAAAGAAAGAAAGAAAGAAAGAAAGAATGGAAGAATGAAGAAAGAAAGAAGAAAAAAAGAAAGAAGAAAGAAAGAAGGACGAAGTAAAAAAGAAAGAAGAAAGAAAGAAGAAAGAAAGAAGAAAGAAAGAAGAAAGAAAGAAAGAAGGAAGAAAGAAGAAAGAAAGAAGAAAGAAAGAAGAAAGAAAGAAGAAAGATAGAAAGAAGAAAGAAAGAAATAAGAAATAAAGAAGAAAGAAAGAAGAAAGAAAGAAGAAAGAAAGAAGAAAGAAAGAAGAAAGAAAGAAGAAGGAAAGAAGAAAGAAAGAAAGAAGAAATAAAGAAGAAAGAAAGAAGAAAAAAAAGAAAGAAGAATGTAAGAATGAAGAAAGAAAGAAAGAAAGAAAGAAAAAAGGAAGAAGAAAGAAAGAAAGAAGAAAGAAAGAAAGAAGAAAGAAAGAAGAAAGAAAGAAGAAAGAAAGAAGTAAGAATAAAGAAAGAAAGAAGAAAGAAAGAAGTAAGAAAGAAGTAAGAAAGAAGTAAGAAAGAAGTAAGAAAGAAGTAAGAAAGAAGTAGGAAAGAAGTAGGAAAGAAGTAGGAAAGAAGTAAGAAATAAGTATGAAGTAAGAAAGAAGAAAGAAAGAAGAAAGAAAGAAGAAAGAAAGAAGAAAGAAAGAAGAAAGAAAGAAGAAAGAATGTAAGAAAGAAGAAAGAAAGAAGAAAGAAACACGAAAGAAAGAAGAAAGAAAGAAGAAAGAAAGCAGAAAGAAATAAGGAAGAAAGAAAGAAGAAAGAAGGAAGAAGGAAAGAAGAAAGAAAGAAGAAGGAAAGAAGAAGGAAAGAAGAAAGAAACAAGAAAGAAAGAAAGAATAAAGAAGAAAGAAGAAAAAAGAAGAAAGAAGTAAGAAAGAAAGAAGAAAGACAGAAGAAAATAAGAAGAAAGAAAGAATAAAGAAAGAAGAAAGAAAGAAAGAAAGAAGAAAGAAAGAAGTAAGAAAGAAGTAAGAGAGAAGTAAGAAAGAAGTAAGAAAGAAGTAAGAAAGAAGTAAGAAAGAAGTAAGAAAGAAGTAAGAAAGAAGTAAGAAAGAAGTAAGAAAGAAGTAAGAAAGTAGTTAGAAAGAAGAAAGAAAGAAGTAAGAAAGAAGGAAGAAAGAAAGAAGAAAGAAAGAAGTTAGAAAGAAGTAAGAAAGAAGTAAGAAAGAAGTTAGAATGAAGTAAGAAAGAAGTAAGAAAGAAGCAAGAAAGAAGAAAAAATAAGTAAGAAAGAAGAAAGAAAGAAGAAAGAAAGAAGTAAGAAAGAAGTAAGAAATAAGAAAGAAAGAAGTAAGAAAGAAGTTAGAAAGAAAGAAGTAAGAAAGAAGTAAGAAAGAAGTAAGAAAGAAAGAAGAAAGAAAGAAGAAAGAAAGAAGTTAGAAAGAAGTAAGAAAGAAGTAAGAAAGAAGTTAGAAAGAAGTGAAAAAGAAGTAAGAAAGTAGTAAGAAAGAAGTAAGAAAGAAGGAAGAAATAAGTAAGAAAGAAGTAAGAAGAAGAAAGAAGTAAGAAAGAAGTAAGAAAGAAGAAAAAAGAAGTAAGAAAGAAGAAAGAAAGAAGAAAGAAAGAAGCAAGAAAGAAGTAAGAAAGAAGTAAGAAAGAAGTAAGAAAGAAAGAAGTAAGAAAGAAGTAAGAAAGAAGTAAGCAAGAAGTAAGAAAGAAGTAAGATAGAAAGCAGAAAGAAAGAAGAAAGAAAGAAGTTAGAAAGAAGTGAGAAAGAAGTAAGAAAGAAGTAAGAAAGTAGTTAGAAAGAAGAAAGAAAGAAGTAAGAAAGAAGGAAGAAAGAAAGAAGAAAGAAAGAAGTTACAAAGAAGTAAGAAAGAAGTAAGAAAGAAGTTAGAATGAAGTAAGAAAGAAGTAAGAAAGAAGTAAGAAAGAAAGAAGAAAGAAGTAAGAAAGAAGTAAGAAAGAAGTAAGAAAGAAAGAAGTAAGAAAGAAGTAAGAAAGAAGTAAGTAAGAAAGAAGAAGGAAGTAAGAAAGAAGTAAGAAAGAAGTAAGAAAGAAGTAAGAAAGAAAGAAGAAAGAAGTAAGAAAGAAGTAAGAAAGAAGTAAGAAAGAAAGAAGTAAGAAAGAAGTAAGAAAGAAGTAAGTAAGAAAGAAGAAAGAAGTAAGAAAGAAGTAAGAAATAAGTAAGAAAGAAGTAAGAAAGTAGTAAGAAAGTAGTAAGAAAGAAGAAAGAAGGAAGTAAGAAAGAAGAAAGAAAGAAGAAAGAAGTAAGAAAGAAGAAAGAAAGAAGTAAGAAAGAAGCAAGAAAGAAGAAAGAAATAAGTAAGAAAGAAGAAAGAAAGAAGAAAGAAAGAAGTTAGAAAGAAGTAAGAAAGAAGTAAGAAAGAAGTTAGAATGAAGTAAGAAAGAAGTAAGAAAGAAGTAAGAAAGAATGAAGAAAGAAAGAAGAAAGAAAGAAGTTAGAAAGAAGTAAGAAAGAAGTAAGAAAGAAGTTATAAAGAAGTAAGAAAGAAGTAAGAAAGAAGTAAGAAAGAAGTAAGAAAGAAGTAAGAAAGAAGTAAGAAAGAAGAAAAAAGAAGTTAGAAAGAAGCAAGAAAGAAGTAATAAAGAAGTAAGAAAGAAGTAAGAAAGAAGAAAGAAAGAAGTAAGATAGAAGAAAGAAAGAAAGAAGAAAGAATTAAGAAAGAAGTAAGAAAGAAGTAGGAAAGAAAGAAGTACGAAAGAAGTAAGAAAGAAGTAAGAAAGAAAGAAGAAAGAAAGAAGTAAGAAAGAAGAAAGAAAGAAGTTAGAAAGAAGTAAGAAAGAAGTAAGAAAGAAGTAAGAAAGAAGTAAGAAAGTAGTTAGAAAGAAGAAAGAAAGAAGTAAGAAAGAAGGAAGAAAGAAAGAAGAAAGAAAGAAGTTAGAAAGAAGTAAGAAAGAAGTAAGAAAGAAGTTAGAATGAAGTAAGAAAGAAGTAAGAAAGAAGTAAGAAAGAAAGAAGAAAGAAGTAAGAAAGAAGTAAGAAAGAAGTAAGAAAGAAAGAAGTAAGAAAGAAGTAAGAAAGAAGTAAGTAAGAAAGAAGAAAGAAGTAAGAAAGAAGTAAGAAAGAAGTAAGAAAGAAGTAAGAAAGTAGTAAGAAAGTAGTAAGAAAGAAGAAAGAAAAAAGTAAGAAAGAAGAAAGAAAGAAGAAAGAAGTAAGAAAGAAGAAAGAAAGAAGTAAGAAAGAAGCAAGAAAGAAGAAAGAAATAAGTAAGAAAGAAGAAAGAAAGAAGAAAGAAAGAAGTAAGAAAGAAGTAAGAAATAAGAAAGAAAGAAGTAAGAAAGAAGTTAGAAAGAAAGAAGTAAGAAAGAAGTAAGAAAGAAGTAAGAAAGAAGTAAGAAAGAAAGAAGAAAGAAAGAAGAAAGAAAGAAGTTAGAAAGAAGTAAGAAAGAAGAAAGAAGTTAGAAAGAAGTAAAAAAGAAGTAAGAAAGTAGTAAGAAAGAAGTAAGAAAGAAGGAAGAAATAAGTAAGAAAGAAGTAAGAAGAAGAAAGAAGTAAGAAAGAAGTAAGAAAGAAGAAAAAAGAAGTAAGAAAGAAGAAAGAAAGAAGAAAGAAAGAAGTAAGAAAGAAGGAAGAAAGAAAGCAGAAAGAAAGAAGAAAGAAAGAAGTTAGAAAGAAGTGAGAAAGAAGTAAGAAAGAAGTAAGAAAGTAGTTAGAAAGAAGAAAGAAAGAAGTAAGAAAGAAGGAAGAAAGAAAGAAGAAAGAAAGAAGTTAGAAAGAAGTAAGAAAGAAGTAAGAAAGAAGTTAGAATGAAGTAAGAAAGAAGTAAGAAAGAAGTAAGAAAGAAAGAAGAAAGAAGTAAGAAAGAAGTAAGAAAGAAGTAAGAAAGAAAGAAGTAAGAAAGAAGTAAGAAAGAAGTAAGTAAGAAAGAAGAAAGAAGTAAGAAAGAAGTAAGAAAGAAGTAAGAAAGAAGTAAGAAAGAAAGAAGAAAGAAGTAAGAAAGAAGTAAGAAAGAAGTAAGTAAGAAAGAAGAAAGAAGTAAGAAAGAAGTAAGAAAGTAGTAAGAAAGTAGTAAGAAAGAAGAAAGAAGGAAGTAAGAAAGAAGAAAGAAAGAAGAAAGAAGTAAGAAAGAAGAAAGAAAGAAGTAAGAAAGAAGCAAGAAAGAAGAAAGAAATAAGTAAGAAAGAAGAAAGAAAGAAGAAAGAAAGAAGTAAGAAAGAAGTAAGAAATAAGAAAGAAAGAAGTAAGAAAGAAGTTAGAAAGAAAGAAGTAAGAAAGAAGTAAGAAAGAAGTAAGAAAGAAAGAAGAAAGAAAGAAGAAAGAAACAAGTTAGAAAGAAGTAAGAAAGAAGTAAGAAAGAAGTTAGAAAGAAGTAAAAAAGAAGTAAGAAAGTAGTAAGAAAGAAGTAAGAAAGAAGGAAGAAATAACTAAGAAAGAAGTAAGAAGAAGAAAGAAAGAAGTAAGAAAGAAGTAAGAAAGAAGTAAGTAAGAAAGAAGAAAGAAGTAAGAAAGAAGTAAGAAATAAGTAAGAAAGAAGTAAGAAAGTAGTAAGAAAGTAGTAAGAAAGAAGAAAGAAAGAAGTAAGAAAGAAGAAAGAAA